>NC_140128.1:60618588-60791117 GCF_964035555.1 Netta rufina
TTCCTCTCCAGCTTCATCTCTCAGAAGAAGACGCAACTTAATGAGCTACCTGCAGGGACCTTGTGCAGCAGGGTTAACGCTGTGAAGGCACTTTGCAGAGGCGTAGCCTTGCAGGGATGCTAACGGGGGGGCTGCCGCCTTCCTGGCTGATCCCAGCACCCTCACAGGGCCCCATCCTGCCAGGGTGTCTTCAACATCCTTCACTGCATGGACTCCAGGCCAACACAGGCCCTTTTTCCATCCTCAAGTGACCGTCAGCTGGTGCTCAGACCGGGCTACATGGGCTGGAGGCAGCAGCAGCTTGTGCTTCCCTGCACACAGAAGTCACTGACAGCCAGGTGCTGAGTGCTCTGACTGGACAGAACACTCGTTTGTGTTTTTTGTGTTTTGGTTTTTTTTTTTCCACCTTTCCATGGCAAGAGACCCACGTCTTTGGAGCAGCAAAAGTGAGGTTTTCCTCCATCTTAGCTAACAACAGATGGGAAAACCGCTGGCAGAGCAACTCCACAGTTGCTCTGGAGGTACAGGAGAGTGGTTCTGTGGAGCTGAGAGGAATGCTTCAACCTCTTTGGGGTTCTACTCTAAGGCAGTGACATTGAAATGCTGCTTCATCAGTGGCCTCGTGACAAATTCCATCCCTCTTACAGTGCTCTGTAAGGAAAGGTCTCGGGTGAACACGTGCACCAGCATGTGTTGATGAGTGGTTATTAATGATGTGCAGGATCAGGAATGAGCTTTGTGGCCTCGGGGGAGCACATGGCTGTATGGGTTGATGGCAAACCTGATGGTATGTCGGTCCACGAAGGTGTCAAAGGGCTGCCCTTAAAGCAAGGTGGCAGAGCCTGTGATGTTGCAGCTGTAGGATCCAGTGCTGGCCTCCTCTCTGTAGGACTGTGTCCTCCATAGGATGGTGTCACGTCTGGACAGGGGACTTGATGGATGTGGGCACAGCCAGCACAATGCATCTTCATTTACCAGGGGAAAATGGATGTCCAGCTGCACATAACACAAGGATAGCGACACTCCTTTGACTCAATCCAGCGATAAGTTTTCTGATCTTCAGCTGGGTAAGAAGAAGAAAAATAATGACAAACAGCAAAAACTTTTAAAAATAGAGAAGACTGCTAAGCATCCGTCTGAGTTGGAATTAGTAAACTGCAGAGATGGAAAAGGCTTTTATTTATTGTCCAAAAAAGTCACTTACGTGGTTATGATGTGGAAATGCTTAAAGTGAATATGGTCTTACCTCTTCACTTCCCGGCTTTCCAGCACTCAGAGTTTGTAGCTGATGTTCCAGTTAAGCACAGCAAGCCCTGCCTTTGTGCTCATGCAAGGAACTGGAGAGGGGCACCAAGATCTGGAGCAGGGCCTGAATCCGAGATAACAAACTCCTCCGATGAAAATCGTTGCTCTTAACACAGATGCGTTCAGCTTCAGGCCCTGTATTGAGAAAATAACACCCCCCTTTGGCAACCCTACCTGCTTGTTGTGTTTGCTTCTTCAGCCTTTAAATGAAGGCCTTTGCCCTTGGGGTTTGTGGGGCTGGTGGCCATTAGAAGCTGTTTTTGAAACCTGGGAGCTTTTGCAAAGCTTTGACAAACTGGGGGAGCAGGGCCTTAACAAAATTCACTGCACCGTACCCAAGCGCTCCAATTCAGACAGCTTCTGTCGCAGGGCAAAATAATGAAATGCTTTTAGGGCAACATTTTCCCTCAAGTTACTTCCCTTCAGCGGTGGATTTTGCCAGCCAGACACCCAACTCCACGAGCCGGCCTGGCGAAGCCTGCGCAGAGCCTCGCCTCGCCTCGCCGTGCCTCCGGTGCCCGCCGCCAGCCCGCGGTTATAATCAGATCTCTGCCAGCCGCGGCCTAATGGCCTGCTTTGATGTCCGAGTGTAATATGATTCAGCAGCGCCACTCTCCTTGATTAGCACACAAATCACGCTCAGGGGCTGGATGCTTCCTGCGCTTAATCATCCATGTGGTGCATTTCAAAGAGCGGAGGGCTGACCAAGAAAGATGACGTTTTCTT
Organism: Netta rufina; assembly: GCF_964035555.1. NCBI lineage: Eukaryota > Metazoa > Chordata > Aves > Anseriformes > Anatidae > Netta > Netta rufina. The sequence continues at coordinate 60,620,620 of NC_140128.1, forward strand.
TGAAAGACAAACAAAACGAGCCTGGAGAGAAATGTAAAGCAAACAACCGCGAACAATGTTTTCTGCTGGTTCCTTTTTTTTTTTTTTTTTTTTTTTTTCACAGCGCAGAAAGCAGCACCACCTTCCTGCTTTAGTGAGAAGAAGGGTTTTACTTCAGTGATCAGACAAATAAATACACACGAAGCTTCTAACCTTGAGGAGAAAAGTCTTTGCGTTCAGAGGACAGACAGTGACCCAACACCTGGAGAAGCAAGCACATTACCCACACAATTAAAGCCTGTTAAAGTGAAACCCAGCCTCTCCTTGCAGATACAGATCTTGGGCTAAATGTGCTGGAGGATCAGGAGTGGAGCCTGGTTTGAGGAACCACAGGCTGGGATGGTTATTTTTTGTCCCCACCCATCCAGGAGACACTATCCTAGGCTATTCAGCTTCTGTCCATGCTCCCAGCTGTAGCATCTTTTGCTGCAGCATCACATTTCCTAAAAGTTTTGCAGTTGCAGTTCCTCAGTCATTTGCAGCCAAAATATGCTCCCCAAGGTGGTTTTCCAGAGATGTGAAAAGGGATGGACGTGGGCTCCTGCTCAAGTTTCCTTCAGGGGACTCCTGAGGAACCTGAGTGCCACAGTATTTTGGGACAGGGTCAGGTGAAATAAAAGCATTTGCAAAGGCTCTGAGCATCTGACTCTTGCAGAAGTTTGCATGATTTTTGCCCATTTCAGGCAGTTCTCCCAGTGACTGGCTAGAACCAGAAAATAGCTCTGAACTTTCTTAAAAAACAAAACAAAAACAACAACGACAAAAACATAAAGTTTTATTAAAAGGAAACAAATGGTTTTCAAATAAAAATGTAGGGTGCATGTTTTCGTTTTTCCTGGTAAAACTTAGAAGCACAAAATGTTTTGGGTTAGAGGGAAGCTTTAGAGATCATCTGGCCCAACTGCATCTGTGGACAAGGACATCTTCCACTTGCTCAGGTTCTCAAAGCACAAACTTGGCTTTGAACATTCCCAGGGATGGGGCTTCCACAGCGTCTCTTGACAATCCATTTCAGTGCCTCATCACCCTCACCATGTAAAATTTCTCCCTTATATCCAATATATACCTACCCTCTTTCAGTTTAAAGCCATCATCACTACACCAAAGTGTCCCTCCCCAACAGGCCCTGACACAGAGCCTCTCCCCAGCTGTCCTGCAGCCCCTTTAGGCCCTGGCAGGCCACTATGAGGTCTCCCTGGAGCCTTCTCCAGGCTGAACACCCCCAGCTCCCTCAGCCTGTCCCCACAGCAGAGGGGCTCCAGCCTCTGAGAGTCCTCGTGGCCTCCTCTGGTCCTGCTCCAGCAGGTCCATGGCACTCTTGTACAGGGGACCGCAGAGCTGGATGCAGCTCTCCAGGTGGAGTCTTAGAGCTTTAATCCTATTTACTAAGAAGGATTTGGCAGCTGTGATTAATTCCCTGCTCTTAAACATGATAACATTTGTCTGGCTGCTTAAACCGTCTCAGAGGAGGCTCGGCTGGGCCTGCTGTGGCAGGACAGTGCACCTGAGCACGCCTGCACCAGGTGCCCTTTCCCTGGCCATGTACGTGTCCGGTGGGCACCAAAATTCCCTGGGAAGCCCCTCTGCCTCCAGGACAGCCCTCACTGCAAGAGAAAAGGTTAACAAGAAGGGCTGGAGTTTCAGGATATGTTGTGAGAACTGGAGCTTCCCACCCCTCGCAGGCCACCAACCCTTTTCTTTTCCTCCTCCTTGCTTTCTGTCAGCCCCTGCCAAACTCCCGGGGCAGAGCATGGCTGGTGTTGGGACACCTCCCGGAGCAGTTCTGTTTTTAGTGACAAAAAGTAACAGCCAAGCCTAGAGGAAGCTGGAGAACAGCAGCTGGAAGCAAAGCCTGCAGCTTGGGAGCTGCTGGAGCCTCCAACTCCTCAGCCACACTCAACTGAGGGACGATAACCCTCACACAGACCCATTTGTGATTTCACTTGAGGCCATATTACCTAGCAGGTCATTTTTGGCTACCATAAAGGCCAGGGCCACTGGTCTCTAGGAATACGTTTACAAATTTCACAGCTATCCCTTTGTTATGGTCGCCTCAGTGAAGGCACACACCTAGACTGCTTTTTCACCCTGTTTGTTTTCCCTGCAGGGTCTTGGTGTTCCCCAGCCTTCGCTTCCCTCATTTCTATGTAAAGCTCCCACCAGACACACCAGCAAGCCCCAAACACCTTTGCTGCAGACAATTCCCCGGCTGCACAGCAGCCTCTGAGCAGATTGCAGCAGAAGCCAGACACACCGTTGGTGCTCAGGACCTCCAAAAGCAGCCTGGCAATACTTGCCCAACTGGATGGAGAGCGGCATGGATTGCAGCCGTGGGAGCTAGCAGGCTGCGGGCTAGTTTTGAAGCTTTACAGAGCCTTTTGCAAGGGCTAAAGCTTGAACCATGGTGGATTTTATCTTTAGAAGGTGCCCGGATTTAACATGGGGCAAAAACTGATGCTACACTGAAAGAGAGGTTTCTCTTGGAAGGACAAACCCTTTGCACAGGGTCCAAACCCTGATGCTTCTGAGCGAGCTCCATGAATTCAGCCAAGCCGACCTTCCCTTAGCTAAACATGTGAGCCCAGCACTGAGCAGTCTGAAACTCACTTCCACATCTGCCGTGAGCCAGGCAGTCACAGATCAGCGACAAAACTTTCACTGATGTGCAGCAAACACAGGGCACCATTTCCGAGAGATGCTCCCCCTTAGCCTCTGAAGTTAATAAATAAATAAATAAATTTCTAAGCAAGTTGGGCTGGTCTGGGGAAAAGTGGGCTGCAGGCACCATTTAAATCAGGCATAGCCTAAGGTTTTAGAGAGGTGCTTTTAGCTTTCTTTCACTGCCTAAATCTGTTTGTGCAGGGATGTACTGGGCTAGGCGAGGGCAGCACTGCGGTATGCAGATTTGGGGAGGAAATTCAGCTTTGCCAAACATGCTAGGAAACTAGCAGCTTTCTAAACATGATTTGACTTCCCATTCAGAGGATCTGCAGATTTACCTACACCTGATATAAGCACGGATGGTGAAAAAAAAAAAAAAAAACACCAGAATTTCCTTTTTATTCACCTCTGCCTCCTGTTTTCCTGCTGCGTGACATACCCAAGCCAACTCTCCACCAGCAGCAGTAGGAAGCCTGGTGTGCTTTTGTGGCCACCCCATAAGCACTTGAAAATGAGCAAAGGCCCTTGTAGCAAACAAACAAACGGGCATTTGGGGGAGGTTTCTTCCAGTGGATGTTTCTGTCCAACTTTGTCTCTCCCATGTATAAGACCCCATGAGCTGCCTTTAAATACTATAGATAAAAACCTCTTGCTGGAGAGAGCAAGAAGGACAGACCAACAGTTAGAAACAGGAAAAAATGACCAAAAAGTCTTGAGTATAGCTGAGGCTGCAGTTTCGTGGTCAAAAGGCATATTTAATGCCTGTCTGTCTTAGCTTCCAGCAGGTCACCATTTTTTCCTCAAGTCCTAGCTTTAAAGAAGGTTTTGATTTCTGTTCATTAAAGTGAGGTAGTCAAACCCTTGAGTCCTGCAAGATGGAAACCCTCTCCTGTGTGTCAGGACCAGCTTTGAAGATTAATCCCTGTGGCTGCATCAAGTCCACAGCAAAACCTGCTTTGGCTCCAGTCCATGAAATCGTGCTCCTGTAAATAACCAAACCCAGGAAAAGGGGAGCTCACAAACCAAATTCTCACTTTCTGTTTTTATGCATTTCCTCCACCAGCTTACGACCTGGTGTCTTAAATAGGCCAGCACCAGGTGAAGTTGTTCTTTCCTGTGCAGAGGGAAGAAGAGTGAGGAGGATAAGCCCATGGGTCTCCTACGGATGCACACCCGTGGTGCAGCCTCGTGCCTCCATATGATGCCCAGGGAAGGGTTTAGAAGCAATCCTGCAAAATAAGTACACAATACTGCCAGCTACCCACCCTATACTTAGTAACAGAAGAGAGCCTGGGAGCTGGAAACATTTTGAAAGAAACCTCAGAAAACCTTTGAATTTCAAGTTTCAGAAACCCACAGCTTAAAGAAATTTAAAATTCCCTAGGAATAATTTACCAAAGAAAACTTAGTTACAGTGACCATTCTTTCCATACCAGGACAGGTTGAAAAGTAAAACTTTGCAAAGCTCAAACAGCAGTGAAACGGCTGAAGCTGGCAAAAGATATTTTAAAAGATAGTTTAAAACCCTTTTCCAAACCTTTGACATAAGTTTTATTTAAGTGTTTGGAAGAACTTACTAAGCTGCTGAGCAAAAGCCAGAAGTCCTTTCCAACACCTGTGAAGGAAGAAGGATTTCTTTCTATAGGTCTCAAAACGTTACTGGGATTTTGATGCTGGCAAAGTTTTCAGAGTGCACCTCTTCCGGAGGACTTTCCAGGAATGCACAGCTTACTGCAAAACAATCTAAGAACTGCAGAATTCCTGTTAAGAGATACAAAAGCTGTTTACACATGGAGAAAGGCAACACATTGATATTTTACATTTTCATAGATGCATTTTTGTATACTTCAGTAAGGCATATAGGATTGAGTATATAGCAGCCATCAACGCGGTCTCTTACGAGGGAGCAGAGCACATAGTAACGACTTTATGTAGATGCACTGTACATATTCCATTTGTTAACTTATACGTGAAACCATTCAAGTCATTGTTGGTTCATTGATAGTCCAGAGATTGCCAGCTTTTCCATTTTCACTTCAATAAAACAAAAAACCCCCAAGGAGAACACTTTCTCTTTTTAATCATAGCCAGTCCTGTTTTCTGTAATGAAGAACTTCTTTTCCAACCCCAAGAGAGCAGTTCTTTGAATGTCACTTTCAGACAGCGAGATAAAAATCTCTGCATTTTGCAGAAAAGGACTCTGCCTGCCATTTGCGGCTTGAACCACTTTTCGATTTATTTACTTTTTTGAGGCAGTTTACATTTATTTGCAGGCTGGCCCAGCTCGCTCCTTCCCAACAAGTCTAAGAGCTTCAAAAACACGCCCCGTGCCAGCCACAAGACAGACTTCGGTCCTAAGGCCACCTAAAGTCTTCTGGATCAACTCTGTGCAAAAAAAAATAAAATCTGAAAGTCACACTTTCTGGCAAATTCTGTCATGAAACAGCAGCACCAGCCGGGGGTTGTGTGAGCCCTTAATTTGGCAAGGGCAGCTTTGCACACCTGAGAGCATACAGGAAAGCTGCAGGATTTGCAGATCAGCATGCAGCTGAGTGGAGAGGACAGTGGAGGAGGAAGGCCACCCTTAATTTGGCTGAAGAGTGGCTGGCTTTCTTCTTAATATAATTAGCTCCTCCAGCAGGCCCTCGTGCTTTGACTCGAGGAGGCTGAAGCACACTTAGCTCACTTCAGCAATGACACACCAGCTGCTTCCATCAGACGCATCAAACTCTGAGGGTTCGTTTGTTTGTTCTTCCCACTATTAAAGGCTAATTCTGGTGGAGACGAAGAGTCTTTTCCAGCACAGCCATCCCTTGGGAGGGAGCCGTGGCAACGTGAGAGCACTCAATTAGTTGTCTGCTCTAAATTACTCACGGCAAGGAGCGTGGTCATGTGGACAGGCGGTGTGTTTTCAAAGACCTACCTGGGAGGGTTTGCGTGGCTGAGGGTTTTCATCCCCTCCTTGATAATACCAGTAATAATTTGAGCTTTGCATACAGCTCCTACCTTCACCAGGCTGCCCAGCCACATACTTTTTCAGACTTCATTTTTACTGGTATTTTACACCTGGCAGCTCCTAATGGAGCTCATCTGCTGCTTCAGTTTTTATTTGTATCTTACTGCAGACTGCTACAAGGAAGTTGAAAGCTGTTCCTATTAAGCTGCCATATTACATCTTTAGCCACTACCTCTTCACCAGTTTTCCCTGCTCTCTAGGCACCTTGAAAGAAGTGTTCACTTCAGCAAAAAATGTGTTTTTTTTTTTTTCCTGCTTTAGCATTTTTTAATATTAAAACCCTCAAGGCACTGACTAGTAAGTTAAAAAAAAAAAAAAAAGTCTATCGGAAGGTTCACAAAAGCAACTTGGGATGATTTTTGTTGTTTGTCACCTTTTGGGTTCAGGATTTTGATGGTTGAAGAATTTTGTGGGCGGTATTTAAATCTGTATTTCCGAATTTGAGAACCCTGATCCAGTGGGAGGTGCCCCTGCCTAAGGTATGGGTTTGGAACCAGATGTGCTTTTAAGTTTCCCTCCTAACCCAAACCATCCTGCGATTCTGTGAATTATGAGTTCCAGCAACCCGCGATGGGCAAAGCTTGGGGAATCATTCATTCTCCATTCCTGCTTAAAATGATCCAACTTAACAAAATCTGAATCTGTGATGTTTCCTCCCAGCACCTTAGGAACCTTAAAATACCTGAAAAATTATTAAAATCTGTCCAGTGCATTCTTGTTTCTACTCAGATCTTTTCAGAGCAGAAAAAAACCTCTCATTTCCTACTCTTAGTTACCTAAAATCCCAGAATCATCAACCTAAGGCCCGTAGGTAGCACAAACATACACAGAAAAGCATGCAGCGACCTGCCTCGAGCTTTGGCAGAGGACTGCCCAGACCATAAATCACGAATTAGATTTGACCTTTTTCCTATTTTATGTAGCTGAAGAAAGATCAATAAGGATTTCTGGCAGGGAGACAGGGGGGATGTTTCTTCTCCTTAGCTATGTTTTCTAAACAATAACAGATGTTCAGCAAAGTCAGAAAACAAATGTACTTCAGCAATGGATCAAAATAGCTGCAATACTAGCAAGGTGGAGGAACTGGTGTCATTTAATGAGGCACATTTTAGGGAAATCCCATTAGAAAGCACACCGTTTGTAACGGGGTATCGCTGACATCTCTCTGACTGCACAGGTACAAAGACCTGCAGGCAGGAAAACGCAGAGAAAACTCCAATTATCCCCAGGGCATTTTTCCTGGTGCTGTATTAGAGCAAAGGATTAGTACTGAGTGTAAAAGCCACTCGTCCTCCAGGGTCCCAGCTCTAAGGTCTGCATATCGAGAGCCTTTTCACCCTCTAGGACCTGCTGTGGTAGCATCACTTGGTCCTACACTGGCATCCCAGCTCATGCTGAGGGCACATCCCCTCCAGTCTCACATGTTCAGCACCAATATAAAACAGGAGCACGGGAACAGCCGCCATGACGAGATGTCTTGGGAAAAGGAAGAACGGGGCAAGTGTACTTGCTGACAGTTCAGTGGTATCCCAGCTCTCGAGGCTTTTCAGCTCTGGAAGTTTCCTGAGCCTGACAGAGTTTGTCTCCACAGCACCTCCCCCCTCATCTCTCTTACAACTACTTGGAAAAAAGTCTCTCCATGATCCACAGAAACTGCAGGAGTCCATGAGCTCCTTTGAAAAGAGCTCAGAGACTTCAGTGGAGGGGACTGTCCTCCTGCGGAGGACATCAAGTTGAAGAGATCAATACCTCGTCTGTTCTAAGCCCCTTTGAATTTTAGCTCTTTTTTACCTTGCCCTTGAGCCTTCCATCGAACAGCAATAATCAGTCACAGCTCTGCCTTCCCCATAGAAGAGCCAGACAGCAAGAGAAGGCGAGAAACCTCGGCTTCCTTACCAGAAACTTGGGCACACCCCTAGAAGCATTTCCCTTTTCCCTGTATGAGTTGTAGTTCAGGATCCCTCTGCGCTGTATTTTTAAAGAAATCACAGATTTTTAAAAGCGCACATGGCTGGGCAACACTAAAAACACTCATTCCTAAAAATATCAGCAAACCAGTCTTGCCTGAGCTAGCTGTGAGAAAAATACTTCTTGTAACTTTTGCATTCAAAGAAATGTTAGGTCTCTCCAAATCTATTTTAGCCCCTATGTACTAACCAGATATGCTAGCGCTATAAATACACTGCAGTGCAAGACAGAAAAATAATTCGACCTGCTTCTTGCACAGAGTTTACGCTGTGGAGGAATTTGAAGAGGAAAGAGTTGAAGCTGTAAGAGGAAAGAGTTGAAGCTCTGACCAGGTAAAAAGCTATAAGCAAAACCCAGCATCCGATTCCTGATGTTCATTTGCATAAACAGTTCCTAATTGTTGGGACAAATGGAAAAAAAATGTAACAAGCAGTAAAATGCCTGTGGAGGCTTACTTCATAACAAACTAGTATTTGGGTAGCCTGGCTGTAAGGAATCAGAAAGGCTGCTGCAAGAACAAGAGACCTGGAGCTGCTTCCAGCAGAAGTTGGCTGCGGCTGGTCGCAGGAGGTGTGCAGGTGACCAAGACACAGCTGAACACACACAGCACGGGCTGCTGAGAAACTGGGAAGTTTCAGGAGCCTAAATGCAATCACAGAGGGAATAAAGCACAGAAGATTTTCAAAACTGAGCTTGTTCTCGTCTTTGCAAGGGCTGCAAGGAGTTCCCAACTCCTGCTTATAGAATCATAGAATCATAGAATATCCTGAGTTGGAAGGGACCCTTAAGGATCATCAAGTCCAACTCTTGACACCGCACAGGTCTACCCAAAAGTTCAGACCATGTGCCTAAGTGCACAGTCCAATCTCTTCTTAAATTCAGACAGGCTCGGTGCAGTGACCACTTCCCTGGGGAGCCTGTTCCAGTGTGCAACCACCCTCTCTGTGAAGAACCCCCTCCTGACGTCCAGCCTAAATTTCCCCTGCCTCAGCTTGTTAGGTTGCTTGTTACAACCTAAATAATAACAACCCCCCCGTATCTCCCAGGATAAGCCCAGACTGACTACATTAATCCTAACTTAATACACATGGAAAAAGGCTCCAACTCAGTTCAGCTATGAAACTGAAGTTCACAGAAATACCATTCGAGATGCTTCTAGCAGAGGCATGGAAATTAAAAATCAAATAGTGATATGAAAAAGCGTATTTACAGATTTCTTGTAAAACTTTTATCTTTTTTTTAAACCATTTCTCTGTTAGGAATAAGTGTGTGCACATACTTTGTAGACAAAACAAAATAATTATCAGAACATTTCTATTCAAAAGGAAATAGATAAACAACTTAACCATTTATTTGACTGCATTGTATTTAGACAGCTTGTACATTTCATAACCCCACTGTTTTTGTTCTCATCAAAAAGGATAAAGGGACAGAAGAATATAATCCACTCAAAACAGCAGTCCAGTATTTTGAGATACACTTGATATTTCCATAGATGCCCATTGATACCTGAACTCCAATATAGGTTGTAATGGTTATACAAGACCTGAAAGTTTTGTTTTCTTTTTTAAACATAGCACTCAGTTTTAGCAATGCCTTGTGGTGCCCTGAAAAAGTTTGCGGTGTACTACGCAATGCCAATTAGACTATGCCTGCTTTTCTTAAAGGTGATGAACCTGATCATTTTCTTAAAAAATAAAAACAACAACAAAAAAAAGAATAAAAACAACAAGAAAAACAAAACAATATAAAGCAAACATCCATACTGACATGTCAGCCAATAGCAATATTTGGGCAAAGTCAAACACAAACGATCAACTCCTTAGTAGGATTTGTCAATGCAAAAGGTGAGGGGGAAGAAGACTGTGATTTAGCAACAGACATGAGAAATAAACAACTTTTCATTGCTAGATCTGTTTTGAAAACCCATTTCCATCTCTTTGCAATTCATAACTTCCCACTTGATACCCATTTCAAGCAACACAGAGAATAAATCCGTTCCTTTTAATACAAACCAACGCATACAGCTTCAGTATCTGCCGTAGTGAACTGCGTGTTACACAGCAGCAATACCAGAACCTTTCAGGCAATATGCTCTTTGAAAAGAAACCTGCACCTATTTTGCGCAGCATTTTCAAGAACAGCATGGCGAGAACGACTTCCTACAACACACAAACAGAATTGTATTTGAAGTTTGCTCAGACATCAAGTTTTTTTGGCAGTGCCTTCCCCAAAAGTGATTGAAGCTAACTTTCAAGCCTGCTTTTCAATCTCAAGACACCCACAGCTTAAATATTAACCTATAGGAAACTTGCCTGTCTGGCTTTTCGGTTTTTAAACATCAGCAGACACACAAGACAGCCTGGTTTGCAGTTTGCGATACAAGCCCAGCAGCTGCTAGCAAGGCACGAAGCTTCTCTTATCTGTCTCCTCAGTTCAAGCACGGCAGACCAGCCACGATTTCCCAGACAACTGGAAGACAGTTGAGAGAAGCCTGTTCCTATTGATTTAGCATTCCCAACAATTGAAGTCTTAACTACGTCTGAAACCTCCTGAAGAAGTTCATAACGCTTTGATTCAGGCACCATTTTAATCATGAGTTTTCTTTATTGAGGGGAACAAGCCCCCTCAAAAGCACAAAAAGCATCTACGAGCAGAAAACTCAGAAGGGCCAATTTCTATTAAAAGTCTTTATTTTCAAATACAACTCATAATTTGTACATGGTAAGAAACGCCCATCACCATGTGCGATTGGTCTGTGCAAAATAAGGCTTCTCTTTAAATCCAGTTTTCCTGCACAGGGATCTTTTCCAAATGGTACTGGAGGTAGGGGTTTTGTTGTTTTTGTTTTTAAACGTACGATAATTAGCAAAGTGACCATGATTCAAACCAAACTCTTTAAAAAAAAGAATGTAGTAAGGCAAATCTGAAGAGAAATCGCTCAACTACAGAAGAGCGGGTTCACTGAGAGCTCATCCTTTTTTCCACAGATTACGTAGGTTCTTCCACAAGCCAGCTAATTCCTTTCTTCAAAGTGGAAAAAAGCAACCCACAAAAAAAATAAAAAATAAAAAAATAAAAAAAAAAAAACAGAAAACAAAACAAAACAACCCAACTGATTCATAGAACTGGGCTATATAACCACGCTGAACAAGAAAGCCTAGACATTGTAATTACTGAACAAATTGATGGGTATTGGTAAAACCTATGTAAAACCAGAGAGAGAGAGAGAGGAGGGGAGAGGGAGGAAGGGGGGGAGAGGTAGAAAAAGAGAAATCTCTTCCCCACTGCTTTGATTTTGGAAGGAAAAAAAAAAAAATCCCCCAATAATTTAGCTCATGTAAGTTTAGAGAAAATGAGAGCAGCTAAAAATGGATACAATACACCTTGAAATTTATTTCCAAGACCAAGAACCAAAGATTGAAGCATTTTAGAACACTGAAGCAAAGCAAACTGAATCTGGATAAAAAAAAAATTGTTCCAACTATTTTAAAATAGATGTTTTTCAGAGCTTCTAGCGATAATTTTGATTAAATAAAATCATACCAATTTACATTAATTTTCTATATCTTCTTTTAAAAGTCCCTCACTCTTTTAAAGAAAAAAGTGCATCCAAAACCAGCAGAGATTTACTGGCAACATCAGGTTCTGTTTTAGCAGCTACTCAAGGTTTTCAAAATAGCTTACACTTCTTGCTATAAGAAAAGAAGGGCCTTCCAAACCCTCGTTTGGGAGAAGTATCCAAATTATAAAAATCTGAAATAATTTATTATCAAATCCAGAATTTAAATAAAAGCAGATTTTTTTCTTGCAAAGACAATTGAAGAAAGTAAAAGAATAAAAGCATGCACTCCAAACTTAGAGGTGAAGACAAATATACTTATCTATACAGGCACTGGCAGACGCAATTTAATTGTTACTGTTACTCATTGTAACACACACCCCACCCTACAATACATTTTTTCATTCACTAATCACTGAGGTACCAATATTTAAGAATGGAAAATTCAATATTGAAAAATAAAACCTAAAATTGAAGCCTTTTTCCAGAAAACTATGGCAATTTTTTGTATGAAATGTTAGTATACTTATAGAATTTTACAATCTACATTGGCTTTTTGCTGGAACCAAAAGTCGTGTTCCACATACAGGTTCTTTGATAAAATGTTCACTGTGTATGTAATACAGTCAGTAGACTTGCAAATGAACGAACATATCTTGGCTATCAAGTGGCACATCTTGCTGGTACCAAAAGGAACTCGAAGTTTGAAACGATCGGCTTTAATTCTGAACAAATGCGCCATGCCAAAGTGCAACAAATATGTGCGACACTCAAATGAGACACTGACAGATAAGAGCTGCATGGAAATTACTAAGTCCACCTGCAAAGCAATTTTGTACAAATTGCATTGCATGCAAAGGACAACTCTGCGCTGTTGGGACGTCAGTTGCTTGATGTGATGGTTTCTTTTAACGCAGCCATAGTTTAAGACGCAGTGCATCAACTCCATTTAAATAGTATCTGAACAGCCTCTTGTCTCGCACAAAACCAAGGTTTTCATAAAGTTTCAAAGCAGACTTATTTGTGATTTCTGTTTCCAATACAACCTTTAAGAAGAAAAAAAAAAAGAAAAACATCATGTTAGAAAGCAGTCGCAGTATGTTGCTACTGAACAAATTTCAAAGCTTTTATTTAAAGGTACACTTAAGCACAATTCGCAAAATCATTTTTTTCTTGTCTTTATACAAGCAACCCCCCTCAATCTTCACATTTAAAAGAAAATAGCAGTTAATCAACAATAGCAGTTGTAAGCAAGTTTCATTCATATCAAGATTGCAGTTGTTTGCTATAAATACTGTATCAAATCATAACCTAAAAGCTATGGTTAAAAAAAAAATAGTACTACTGAACAGCTAAGGCTCCAAAACATGCATTGAATGAACAACTGAACTTGGCACACACTAGGTTTTATTTTGTTGTTGAGTATCTTCCACCTCTAATTCCAGAGATTTAGACCTAGATGCAAACTCCTCCTTTCTGTGACAAGCTGTCACACCGACGTTTGAAGCATCTATTTGTGCTCAACGCAAGAATCCCAGACTCAAACCAGAGTGCACAAACCACAGAGGTCCCAGACTCACAAGGCTCTGTTCAGGGCTTCTTGGGTGCCTCACACCAAAAACTCACAGCTGAAGGGCATGCAAGAGGTTATGGACAGCAAAGGTGGTGCAAGATAGGCCTGCCCTGGAAGTAATCAATTCTAGTGAGCAAGTAAAGGGCATATAATTGGACATATAATTGCATTTCCAGTACTGCATCAGTTTCAGAAGATTAAGAAGTCTTGGCCTTTATTGTTCTCAACTAGCCTGGCAAAGTGCAGGAAGAAAAAGCACCTTTTTTTTCTTTTTTCTTTTTTTGTCCTCTATGTTGGTAACACCCCAGTTCCAGGAAGACTTGTCATCAATAGCTCAGACCAAACCCAAGTGCAGTCCAAGTTAAGCAAAGACTGAGAATTGTCCCAGCAGCCTCAAGTACATGCAAAAAAAAAAAAAAAAAACAACCAACCAACCAAACAAACAAAAACTTACAAAAGCATTAACAAGAAGTTAAACTGCTGAAGTATGTCCCTCTGAATGGTTTTCTTTCTTTTCTCCAAATGCAGTGAACAGACCTTTGACGTATCTGATAAGCTGTGCACCCATTCCAAACAGTAAAAAAAAAAAAATATCTTGCCTCTTTACTGTTGTCCAACTCAACTATTTAAGGATTCTATTGGTAAGGATGGATCCTGGTTGCTCAAGAACACACGAAGAACCAACAAGCTGACAAGACTACCTGCAATCCCATGGCCCTGTGCATTCACATATTAAACAAGGGCTGATGGATACTGTAGAAAGACCACGTAATGAAACTACAGCCTAAGCAATTTATGCAGCAAGCCAGCAATCAGCGTTGGTGTAAGCTCATTAACAGCTACATCCAAACCAGCATCAAATATCTGCCGCTCTGTGTAGTTAAAATTACATATGTAAAAATCTCACAGTCAAAAAATTAGTAATCTACCCCAACTACCCCACCTCCTCCATTCTCTTCCAATAAAAAACAGGATATATATACATTAAATATAATAATTATGTATAATAAATTATATCATATATAATAAATATAATAAATTAAATTTATATATTTAAGCCTGTACTTGTACATCAGTTTAAGCCAGTCTACCTTACAGATTCTTGCCCCCCCACCTTCAGGCATGCATTTCCATTCTCCCTCAGCTCTTTTGCCAGCTCACTAGGTTTCTTGCTGATCTACTTCATAAAGCGACCTGGTAGAAAAACGATTCATTTCTCTCTCTAAGTTTGCTTTCTGCAATCTGAGGAGTGGCTAAGCCAATGTAAGAGAGGGAGGCTACCACAGTCAGACTGGCCACCTGCAGTAAGGTTTGAAAATCCACTTAGCGTACACATTTGGCCATTACTTAAGTTTCGAGCTGCTCTGACCACATCCCAGTGGATAATTCCCTCTGTGCTTCTCAACACATGAATGTTGAAAGAATAGTAAAGCTGGAGCTAACAATCCAATGAACAAAATATGCCTGGAAAAAATAAGACTTAGAAGTTTGTTTTTTCTAAAAGGAAGAGTGACACGGTCTAACATTAATAGCCAGAGTTCTTGAGTTACAGCAGGACAGTCTGTCGTACCTGCACTCTTAAGGATAATTCAATTCTAAAGTCTTATGGGAAGAATTAGGGATTAAATTTCTCTTGCTGGCACCTGATGGAACAGTACTGTCAGATCTTGTGACTTGATAATTACTCTTAGCAACTTTATTAAACAGGATAACTTCCAAATTATAATCAATTATCAAAGTGCAGTATTTTTTCCTTCAAATTAAAGCATTACGCCAACAGGAAATCTGACCCATTAAAATCCACAGTGCAGGAAACCATTATTTGAACTCTGACTACAAATGACATTCACTCGCACAGAAGCTCAGTAATCTGGCCGAGTGACACAACATGCCTGTGTTCAACTGCAAGCTTGCACACCTTGCAATGCTAAATGATTTCCACCACCACAGATCATTGAATTTAAGGGAGTGGCTAAATGTTGAAATTCAGGTTTGTTGGAATCCCAGTACTTGAGCGAATGCTCATCTTGCAAGCTAATGCAATAGACTTGTTCTGGTATTTCTAAGAAAGACTTAGCACAATGAAAAATAATCCCCTGACCTCAGCATATCGTGTTGATTTCACAAAGGGCTATGGACATGATCCTGTATCTAATAAGGAAACATGATTGTATTTTATCCAGGTTTCATTAGCTTGATTCTGTGAAGGATCCTTTTCTTCCCATGTGAGATTTTCAATCAAGCTCCAAATCTTCAGTAATTACCTTTATTTCTGGTCTATTTTGTCATAAAAATGTGTCTGTTAAACCTTATAACACATCATCATCTGCTCCTGTCAACCAGCAAAGATCTGATTGGGTTTAACAAGATCTTCTGCACAAGTTGCCCTTACTTTCACTTATTTCCAGAATTTCATAAACCTACAATTTTATCTCAACTCTCTTTACTTTCAACTCATTTTAGAAGCAAGGAATCTTTTAATGTAGTGCGAGTGGAATACTGCGTTTCTTGTTACTGTGTTCTCATACCTAGGTTATTTCTAAACTGAAGTAAAAAGGAGCTTTTTTGCTTTTTCAGGTCAAACTTTGAGTGCACTGGCTTAGAAACCACGTGCACTCGGAATACAGTCAAATCGAATAAACAAATGAATATCCTTTCATCACTCAGAGAAGCTGCTGCTATTCTTACAAGTAAGTTTGGCATATTTTAAGATTCAAGCTATAGGTGCTTGTCCAGTGCCCTTCATCAGTTTAACTGTTTTAACATTTAAAGAGAAGTAGAACCCAAAATATAACTGTAGAATGTGTTATAATTTGCTGAATGATCTGTAGATGAAGAAAAATTTAAGTTGTCAATGGTTTGATAATTTCAAATAGGGTTATATAAAAATACATTGTTAATTTTAGAAGCATGGTACTGAATTAAAATGACACTCCTAGCGATGAAGTCAGAAAAATCTCACTTAAAAACACTTTAAAGTTTCATGGAAATTCTCAAAATAAGTCACAATTCCTTTTTAAATTCCACATCTTGCTGAAAAAGTTCTTGAGAGTTCCACTTACCAGAGTCTTACTTTGATTATTTAGCAGTTACGTGGTGCTGAAATAATGCAATATGAGGTGAATGAATCATCTGCAGATTACTTAGTCATTTGTTACAGATGGAAAATCTGCATACAACTCTCCCTTTCCTAATTTTGATTAGGGGATGCAGCAGTTCCATGCAACAGTCTTAAGTAGCACAACTTTTGAAAGTTGCCTGTCAGTAAAGGCCAAGCAAATGTACAAAAGGCAGCCAGATGCTCAGCTTGCTGGAGTTTGCACGCACTTTCCCTTTTACACTAGAAGAAAAATCTCTTCAAAAGACCTGAGGTGGGAGAAAACTATTCACCTTCACTCAATTTATATTAGTAGTTCCCATTTTCTATGTAATGAGCCCATCAAATTATTCTAAATCATTGTGACTTAATGGAAACTCAGCCCATTATACACCTGAAAATCTTTAGCTCACTACTCCGAATATTAGAATTCTTTAACAGAAAATGTTTGAGAAGGTCACCAAGGTAAAATAAATAAATAAAGGGAAAAGAAAACCCCAAAATCAACCACCACCAAAAGGAGAGAAGAAAACCCAAAAATCAACCAACACTACAACAAACAGAACCAAACCCAAACAAACAAACAACAAAAGATCCCTAAGTATTGTAATATTATATCCAGACACCCCAGCCCAAAGCATGCTGTTCAGTACTCTCTTCAGGCTTGAAGGCCATTTCTGGTGGAACCACCCACCCCAACATCAGACCACTTCCCTCTTTTTCTGTTGCATTAGGCCATAACCACCTCCGCCTCTCCACACAGATTCCATCCCAGCCAATTCACCTCTTCACTTACCCTACAACCTCCTCAAGCCAGGAAACAGCCACTGGCTGGAAGGATATTGCCTCTCAACTTTGAAGCATGCAACATAGCACCAACTACCTGCTGGCACTGTGAATCACTTGCTCCATAGGCCTGCCTTAGTTTTATTCCCACTGAATTAGCTTACAAGGGGAAAAAATAAAAATAAAAAAAAGAAGTCCTTAATCACTACAATATTGTGACAAACTTTGAAATGCCAGGAGAGCGCTAGTGATTTTTTAAGATTTTCATCTCTGGTGTTGTAAAAATCCTTTACTTTTCAAGATTCAGCATTACAGGCTGTTGGGGTATCAAATTGTGGTACTTTGAAAAGTATTATATTTGAACTAAAAATTTATCAAATTACATGCCACATATTATCATCATATTATACAACATAATTTGGAATTTTTCAATGACATCCATGGGTGCATGCTCCTGTTTTTAATTGTTTTCCAAGCAAGTTTCAGAAAAGAGTCTTTTTGAATTGCATCTTACATCAAGTAGCAGAATCTTTGGATTTTCATCATGCTTCTGATTTTACTAAGGGATGTAGAAAAATATCCTAAGAGCAGCAGAGATAATTAAACTATTTACACACTTCACAAAGACAAGCCACTGCGATGCTTCAGGTTTGATCAGCCAGGCATCAATCGGATGGCCAGAAACTGCTCTCCACAGCAACTGCTGCAGAAAGCGGCGAGGGAAGTTTCTCAGCTCTGTCAGAGAGCTTTAAATAACAGGTGGCTAATTAGGTCTTTCAAACCTTGGTCAAGACTGAAAATTTCTCAGCAATCCACCACATAGGAGAAGTAAACATCGTTATTGGTGTACCACATGTACCTGGAAGAAACCTACACTTGCTGCCAAAGAAAAGAAGAGACCATGAAGACATTTGCTCTCTGGCTGTAGATAACCTATACATGAAAAAGAACAGCATAAACATCTCGTATTACTTCGGGCACGCCTCTGCAGACTGGTGTAGTAGGAAGTCAGAAATACACTCTGCTTGTGCTCCCTGCTGCCTGGACATGAGTTCCCGTTTCAAAGTTTTGTGCCAGCTTAAAAGTAAGCTGACACAAAAGCCCCCAAGAAGCAGGGCATAATTGGTTCTGAACCATCACCCCCCCAAACACTGTCACGCAGTTTCCAAACTGGAACTGAAACTTGCCTGCACCCGTCCAGCACACACTTCAAGGAGCTGGAACTGTGCATTCGATTAAAGAGGGACAGCACTGGCCTCTGAAAAATGACCTACAAATTTAGTACAAAGCATTTATGCAGCACCATAGATGAAAATCTGTGACTAAGACTTAATGAGGTCTTACTGCAGAGCAGCCTGCAATCCCTATCACATTTATTTCATTTTTACAATGACAAAAAGCAGTAAGAAGGGCTCTGGGATTAATATTAGAGCATGGGAGGACAAAAGACACGGGAGAGATCACTGAATGTATACGTGTAACATAGCCCAAGTTAGAAATGAAGTTACAGGAGAAGTAGTACACAAACTCCTAAATAATATGGGGAGTATTGAAGCTCTGGTGGCCTGAGTAGAAATACACAGCTCTGTTAATGACTCTAACAGCAGTAGGCAATTCACTTCATGTCTCTGCCTCTCAATTCTCCCAATGTGATGTGAAAACACTGATATTGTACTTCTTTATTTTTTAAATCTTGGGTACTTCACAATGGCAAATGAACAGATGACCACCGGGGAAAGCGATGGAAAAGAAGACACAAACAAAAAACTTTCCTTGAATAGTTCAAGGTCGCAAACAGCAGAACAGATTAGACCAAAGCATATTACATATGATACAAGCATCAAGACAAAAAGAACTTAAACTACTGCAGAACTATCAAACTGCACTACAATGCTTGTATACAACAGGAATTGTAGAAAAATGACACCAGAAAACAGAGGTATAGAAGGATCTGAAGGGAGGAATAAATAGCTCAAACAAGTTGTTGAATGAAAGCAGAACACATAAAAGGGTACCACAAAAGGCATAACACAACATGTGGAAAAGTTAACAGAGTACGTGCCAGAAGTCTTGTAAGAAAAACTGTAATTTTGCATAAAAAACTTCATCAGGAAAATCAGGGGAGCAGTTGAAAGGAGATAACAGAGAGATCAAAGGATCATTAACTGTGAGACGCTGAAATGACACGGTGTTCAGGTATCAGGAACAAGCTAACAATTGCATTGTAGCAAGCAGATGAAAGTTAAAGGGACAGATAACTGGATTAAGGAGAATGGATGCAGGGAGAGTTCCTCACAAATTAAACAGGGCACATAAAGATAGCTGCTTCATTTATGCAAAAGAGAGAGACAGAGAGGGACAGAGGGATTGTAATCTGGTAAAAGGAAAGCCTAGTAGTACATAGGCCAGAGAAAGTTTGACAGTGATTCAGTCACTTTCCTTGAAGCGTTCACCGACGTGCTGAATCACTCGAGCTGTTAGTGCTTTGTTATATGGTTTAAGCATTGTCAGGATAACAATGACTTGCTGGGATAAAACTGCATTCTGCAATATCACAGCACGTACTGTTCCAGTATCTTTGTATATTCTGAAAGCTTGGAAGTGTTACGACAACATACAAGTTACACTGGTCAACAGCACCTTGAACTAGAATCTTTAGAGGAAAACGTGCCTGCAACTAAAGGCTGAGTAAAACAGAACCCAAAACTCTGTATTTGAGAACTTACGACAAATTTAGAAAGCCCTTCTATTTGTGCCATATGTTTTTGGAGGTTGTTTTTCCTTCTATTATGAAAGAGCTTCTTGCTAACCCACCTCCCACCTAAAAACAAAACTCAAACAAAACAAAAAAAAAGAAATGAATCCACATATGGGAGAATACAAGCCGTTTACATTATGAAAGTTTTTGATTATAAAGTCTTACCTCATCACAATCTCCTTCAACCATAGCATAAATAGCTTTCTTAACCAAGTTTGTACCTGAAATACAGATTTCAATAAGTGTCAGAGTTGCAATGCAAAAGATGCCAGCTTATATACAACTACTGTGTGCTACCTACATGGCATGACACCTGGGGAAATCAGGGAGGAAAGAATGCAACAAAAAGTTGCAGTCAAGTTGCAGTCTCAAGTTCTAACATTAAAATTATCCCTAAAGTTAACCAGAGACCCAGCTTGAGTGCAAAAGTCTTTTAGCACAAGGATATTAGAAACAGGCTTCAATGTTTAACGTAGTGTTATATATAGCCTTCCAAGATGTGATTCATTCCCTTTTGCTGCATTTAAAGTCAAAATCTTCTGGCACGTACTTGAAGGACATTCATCTTCCAAGGGAATTTCCTCTTACTAAAACAAATACTTCTATTAGCAACAGAACTTATGAAACCACTTTTTTTGTGGCTCACTCCCATTTGGATTTGCTAGTATCTAATAATATGGTTGAAGCCCATCCCTTCCCTTCAGTCAAGCATTAATTTAATTCTGTATCATTATTTTTCATCTATTTCACAACAGTTCTACAACTGTAATATCCCTACCTGTCTGTAGAATTGGGGTGAAATTGAAAGTTGATTTCAAAGTTATTAGTGGAAAAAACTGCTGTTCAATGAAATTGTATAAATCTCACTTCCATAAGAAAGCTAAGGAAAAGGAAAAACAAAAACCCAAGGAATCTAGAGATTGCTTTAAAGTTTTCTCAAAGCTTTAATCAATTAAGATTTTCACTGAACATACGACAAAACTTTACTGCATATAAAACATCTTCAGTTTAACAGCATAATTTATGAGAAACAGCAACATGACAAATGTAGGGAAAAAGTTAACATTTATATAATGCTAAAGTAAGCAAAACGTTAAATACAAATTCTATTTATGTAACTGTAAAGTAATGATCTGACTAAAGCAGGGGAAAAATCTTGCAGAGATCTTCCTAAGAACAGCATTAGTTCTTATTTACTTATGAATCCTAGCACCTGCAATGAAATTATGGCAGGCTCCTTCATGACTCAGCTAAAAAGAAAGGAGAGAATGATTTCTCTGTATCCTCTTCCCTCTGCTCCACTAAAGAAACCACCAACAGCTTCTGAACTGCACTGAAATAACAAAGAAATCACATATGCTAAAACAGTCATGATAATACTTAACGTTTCAAGGTTTTTAAATGTTTTTTTTTGTTGTTGTTTTTGTTTTGTTTGTTTGTTTTTTAAAGAGGAGAACAAACACAATGGTATTAATCTGTAACTTGTTCCCATATTTCTCCATAGCAAGTAATTTTCTGTCTTTAATCAGAGTATAAGCTGTTAGTGAGAATGGGTGGTAAAGCACATTTCTGGCCTTTAAAGCTGACATCTACATTTTAAATTAGAAATCTGTTACAAGGTGTAATTTCACAATACCAAACTAAAAAGAATGGAGTTCCATAAGAACAGTTCTTTAATCAACCAAGCTAGGATAACTAGTGTTTGAAGGAAAGTCCCTTCCATTAGGGCAAAACTGACCCACGGGGGAGGGCAAGCTCCCTGCCAAGAGAGCTTTCTTTCATCATGCAATTGCCAACAAAACAGATCTTCATTTTGGTCACGCAGGTAGTAATGCATAACTATTTTTTTTCGAGTATTAGCACATATTTCAAGCATTAGCTATGTACATTATCCCCAGTGGGCAAATATATATGTAATAGATATGGGAAAGCCAGGGGATAAATTCACTGAAAAAAACACCCCACACCTGAACACAATAAAGACATACAATGATGAGAGCACATAAAAACGCAAAGCAATTTCTGCGGTTGTTATTTGATAATGGTAATTTGCAGAGGTAAGGGGTTGCTGACTGAGTTTCTTTTTTAGCTTCAAGTCCCAGATGCTAATCTCACAGGGCACGGGCATTTCAGGTTACTTCAGCAGAATGAAAAAAGAGAGCAGGGAGCTTGTGTGGATGAGTAAAGCAGGGATGACAACAAACCACCACATCTAGAGGCTCAGTTCTGCTTAAATCTTTACAGCGCCTACGTTTACCCCAACAAACTATAGGATTTAAGTAGAAAACAACAAAAAAGGCTATTCTTACCAATTCCTTTTCTTCTGTATTTGGAATCCACTGCTAACATGGCTATATAACCTCTGCGGAACATCTTTTTGTGCATATCCAGCTTGCAGACGATGGCACCTACACACTCTTCCCCTACCATGGCCTTAAAGACAAACATATAGGTATGCATTCTCAGTTTGTGATCTGCAGTGCTCCCAGAAAAAGTAAACCAGTGCATTTAAAATGAGACAGCCACACTAAATTTGCTTGTACAAAGGTATAAAGAAAATAAACACCATCTCCAGAAGTACAAATAAGATTAAAAGTCTCTTATTTCTATATTACACTCAGATAAAGTCACAGTCTAGTAACAGCCAATGAATTGTCTGGGAAAGAATCATAATATTATTCCATCAATTCTACCAGCAAGATCGTATGTGATAGAAAAGGGTAGAAAAAAAAAAGAAAAAGACCAGGTTGAAGCATAAATCATCCTTTAACGTGGGTTGCCACAGAGGGAAAAGAAGTCCTTTCCTGTTTTACAGCGATCCAAATTTTCATGTGCAAGAGCTGGGCAGATAACGTGCTTAATTTTTATCTGGTGTTGATGTCAAGGCCATAATGCATCAGAGAAAAAATGTTTTCGCATTTGATCTTTAGAAACCATCAATTTCAGTCATATGGCATCCAAGGAACAAACAAACCAAAAAGCATACAGTTAATTTCACACATTTTAACCGTTCAGAGGTTTCATTCATTAAGAGCTGACAGTTAATCCCAATGGTATTGTGACAAAAAATGTGGTCAAGGAGACACAATTATCCTGAAATATCAAGAAAAGAAAAAAAAATACCTAACCCCTCCCCAAACACTTATCAAGCCACTTGCACAGCCACTGTGTTCACAAAGAAATTTACCATGAAATACATTGAGAAAGAGAAAAAGAATAACTAAGTCATATGTTAACCGAAGGATTAGGCAGCATTAGATATTAATGACATTATAACCTGCAGCAGTAAAGTGAATAATGCTGCAGAGTAGGGTAGCATCCAAAGGGAGTATGAGTTACTATATATTCAGGGAAAGATTGACAGAGAGAAAAAAAGCAGCTCAGAACTGTGTGCATGGGTGTATAAACTGAGCCACAGAAGTTTGAGACCTGTATCTGCAGGGGGAAGCAGCCTTCAGCTCCAGCTCCCAAACCAGGACTACAGCACGTGATTGGCACAAGCATGTGCTGGCACAAGAGCCCCTGGATAATCCAAATTCACAACACTCCACTAAGTCAAACAAAAAGGACCTGCCCGAGCCAGTATTACCAGACCTCCTGTGAACCCAGCTCCTCTGAAGGCCATGGTACGGACTGCATAGCCTGAGCATTTCTGCAGCTTGTAGGACAAGGATCTACAGGGAGAAAATTCTTACAGAGATCATACTGCAGGCACCAATCCACAGGGAGTTTGTGCCCAAAGTCTTCTTGCATCTCCATTTGAGCGGTGGGTTACTAACCAAGCCAGCTGCCAGCCACAAGCCCCTACCAAAGGTAAAATGAAGCAGCCCCAAACGACCGGGCTGCAGTTCCGAAGCACTGTGATGCAGCACGAGCCTAACACCATTTCTAATATAGTTTCAGCTTGTCACGCAAACGTAATTATTTCTAAGTTTTTATTTGGCAGGAAAATACATTTTTCTAACAGTATCCAAGAACAACCCTGAACAATCTAAACAAGTGGTTTTTAAAACAACAAACAAAAACCGAAACATGAGCTAAGTGGACTGAAATACACAGCCTCTAAGCAGTCTTTTGTTTGTTCTAAAACACAAGTTTATTTCATAGAAAAGAAAAGCTGTACTTATACTAAAACTGTGTATGCAAAGTGTCAGCTCAAGGCAAGTTTTGTATCTCGGCTCAGACCTGAGAAAACCAGGGAGTTAAATAAAGAGTATCATCAGACAGCCTGTTCATAACATTGCTATAATTATGCAGAGTACCTAGATGTAATCTTATACCTAGCTAAAAAAAAGACACCACAAACTAGCATGTTATAGTTATGCTTTGCCCTGAAGCGAACACGTGCAAAGTGTTGATCGTAACAGCCCTACGGAGAATTTTTAGATTTTTTTCCCCCCCCTGCACTTCAAGGGTAGTGACACATTGCAGCCTTGTCTTCTTTCTTGTTAGGGGCACTTTTCTTAAGAGCTATGTTCAGTAACATGCATTTTAAAATCATTTTCAGTGATCAAAGAAGGAAATACCCACTGATTTCACCACCGTTGCCACAAAGTTGCATGAACTATCACGGTGTTGCCAGTTCCCAGAACACTTAAATCTCCTTCTCTTGTCTTTAAGCAGATAAATCTGCCAGTTAAGCTATGACTGGGGTGAGTGCTGCATTTCTACCTCAAATGGAGTTCTCGTTGCCTTTCCTCTCCTTTCTCCTTCTTTTCAACCTTATCTAAAGCTGGAAACGAACCTAAAACGTGATGTAAAACTGCAATTTAACTTCCTGGGGAAGGTTAAAACTGTGTAAATGAAAAAAAAAAAAAAAAGATTGAAATAGGGAGGGGGGCAAGAAGAAAACTAGTTCCCATACAACATCCTTTATAAGGAAATAATCATGGGCCAAATGAGAGTAATTCGAAGCACACAGGTTTCTACAAACAGAATTCAGCCCAAGTTACTATAGTATAAGCCCCACGGAGTACTATAGGATTTACTTCAATCCTAAATTCTTAGGAAGATTAACATCCATGCATTCAAATCCCATATTTGCATCAGCTTTGTTCTTGTAAGACTGAATGTTTAAAACAAACTAGATGTTAATATCTTTGTATTGCAACCCTTTATTGCTAGAGCTAGCACAGAAGTGTCTATAAAACAGCAAGAACATTACCTCTCTGAAAATTAAACAATTGCCATTAATTCCTTGGCAAAGGTGGCATTAGCTCTGTCAGGCACAGCCTGAGCATGCCTTTCACACCCAGAGCCCGCGATATTTGTTCCCATTTAAAGATTAAACCAACCAGCTAGCCCCTAAAAGAGAAAACACTTTGCGATTCAAATGCAGCAGAACCTGCACGACTGCAGGTTCCTTTCACACACGCACCCAAATCCACCTCAGAGGATCACAGCCACAGCTCTGCACGAATCCTTTGGCTTACATCTAGCGATCGTGTTACCGAATGCCATTAAGGGATGCATTTAGCCTAATGGTTTTAACCTAAAGTCCGCCAGTTCGGTCAGAGCTCTTTACAACACCGGGCAAATCACTAAGTCACTCTCCCTGCTTCCACTCTATGAAACTGGACCCGAGCAATTCCTTCCTGTGCAGGGCCGCTGCCAGAATAACTGCACTCACTGGCTGTCGTTAAATACCCATATGCTACAAGGACTGAGGTTTTCACAAAGCCTGTGAGACCAAGAAGCACAGCCAGCCATGTCTCAAACCACGATTCTTAAGAGGAAACTGGCATACAGCGGAGTTTGCAGCTTGCAAATTGGGAATGAATATTACAGGATGTCTTCCCAGGTCTGCCATGAGGCCGGTAAGACTTCCCACGCTGTTTCCTAACTTTCCTGGTTCTTCCTTTATCCCCCAAGCTCTCTGCAACAGAAAAACAGCGATGATGTCTCACAAGTCATTAGTTTCAACGTGAAGCACGGAGCCTCTTAAATAAAATCCAACTAAAAAAAAAAAAGGCAAAGTATTATTAGAAAACAGGATCTTAACTGCAGCCATTTAGGATTTATAGCACATCTAAAACCACATACATGGAATTAATCAGTTATTTCTAAAATTGTGGAAGTTTAAATTATAATTGCTGCTATAGCTACTGGCAAAGTTAAGAACCCAATAAAAGCATGCATTTTCCAGATTTTTCTTAAAAGGCAGCTGAGCAGTGCAGCGAGTCTGCAGCGGTGAATTACAGGAGAGGTTACAACACTCAGAACCCTGCTTTTATTACGTCCTGTCTTATCCAAACTTTGGAACAGGGCAAGGTTTCCCAAGCTCACCTCTCCCACGCTGCAGTATTTTGAAAACAATTTTCTGCAATAGCCAATTTACCAGCTTTAAATGGAAGGAGTTTTAGAACTTTCACACTGCTAGGACCAGGATCTGCAAAACCACTTCAAAATGGAGCTACAAGTTCAAAAATGCACTTACAACCAATGCAGGAACAAAGCTCTAGCAATGCTTAAAGGCACTTGACGTGAATACCCCTGTCCTCTCCCACCTTTGATGGGGAAATGATTATCATTGGTCAATTGAAGAGAAATTGGGCTGACAGAATTCCTGGGAATAGATAAACCCTAAGTATTTCCAGGGCCCCCACACCTAGCACGTGCTGCCAACCTGCTCTTCGGGAGACAGGAGAAATCCAAGCTTCAGCAGACAGCTGCAGCTGGGGGAGGAGAAGGTTGTTGCCTTGCTACAGCTCGGTCAGATAATGCAGCCATACCTGAGCTATTTATCAAGTATTTCCAACTTTCTAACTCAAAAGTCAGGAGATGCTTGCACAGACTCATTTGACGTTAAAATGAATGGGTTTTGAAGACTATTCTTACTATCTCCAGTTCCTTTTAAAGTGGAGCGTGAACTTGTTTTTCAGTGTATAGTTCGGAAGTGGTTTGACAAAGCAAAACCACTCCAGTGACTAGTTAGGATTGGTCCCATGCCTTCCCTCCAGCTGTGCATTCTCACCTCTTTCCTTGTGCCAACACCAGTGCTCGTGTCATCCCGTGTCATGAATATATTTGGAGACCTAAACCAACAGAAACCTGACCCTAAGACACAACACGCAAGCACACACACACACACGTATGGCTGGGGGTGAGGGCTAGCTTAGCTTCCCAAAGCAGATAAATTCACAGGCAGGGCAGAGGTAGCTGAAGAGAAAGGAGCAGCAGCAGCCTTGGATCGGCGCTAGCTGGTAGTGACAGCCCAGCTTGGGAAGACGAAGCCGAAACTCAGCAAGCTTCAAACCCACGAGATCATCACCACAGCGACAATGTTCATAATGCCCCTGGAAAACTTTGCTGTCAGGTATCCCAGATGCTTGATAGCAGCATTATAACATTTAAGGTTGCTCATTAAATACATCAGCGCCAGACAATTGCTGATCCCTTCAGGAAAATAGGCATCCTGTCTTCAAATTTAAATGGAGTTAGTCTTTTCCCCTCATCACCCTTTTAAAAAGTGGTGGTGGTGAAATTCAGTAACTGAACTGACAGACACCCTGCAGCTATTTTTCTCCAATATGAACAAATTACAGTCTAACCCCTGTCCCCAAGACAAACCTGGAGCCAGAAGGCTGTGAGGCCTTAAGGCATTAAAGACAAATGATTCTGCGGGATCAGGCACTGTGCTTCTGCTCACCATCCTGACACTGTTCTAGCTAATTGGAATATGCAGTTCCAGCTGAAGATAAATATTTTAAAGAGTTATTAGATAGAAGTAGTTCAGGAATCCATTAACTGCAGGAACAAATTTAATTTTATAGAACAGAAAAAGTCTTCAAGACAACCGCTAAAAAACAAGCCTTAAAAACACTAAAATCACTCACAAAAACCCATTGAAATTGACTCAAGATCCTGGAAGAGCTTCAGATTATTATGTATGTAAAACAATTTGCTAAGAGCTGCAGACATTTGCAGCCACATATTCTTCTCTACTGTTTTACGTGCTTCACACTGTTCCACCCTTCATAAAAGTGGCAAATCTGAATAGAATTGGAGTTCAAATAAAGTTTTGTTGATTCTTCAAGACTACTAAAAGAAGCTGGCCCTAAAAAATAAGCTTAGGATGTTTTATTTTCCTTGAGTGAAACCTTGTTCTCTGAATGCATTTGTTAGAAATAAATATTAGAAATAATCAGGTTTAGTGCTCTGTCAAGCTAATTTGCCACTGCTCTTTCCCTAACAAAATTCTCAAATTACTCCCTGACAAAAAACAAAGACCTAAAGTCTGAACAGATGCACGGTGAGCTAATAGTATCCAACACTGCCTTGGCATCACCGACGATACACTTGATGCTGAAAGTACAGACACTTGGAGCTCACAAGCATTTCTTTTCAGTGCGAGGCAAATCAGTCACGCACAGCTAGGTGTACGCTCAGTGCCTGAAAAATTACAGTTTTGCAGTGATCAGCATCCTTTTAACTCACCGTGTAATAGCAAACATGACTTTGGGTTGAAGACTGATTTCAAATATTTTCATATTTTTATTTTGTTCCAGATGGGAATGCTTTGCTCAACTTCCTATAATCCTACTGTATTCCCTCTTCAGGTCTGCAAGAGGCACATTTCTGAAAACCCTCCCATAAATCATATAAATCCCGCTATAAATTACACCGGACCCTAAAACAAGAACATTCAGGAAGTTTAAGGCCAGATGGATTCCATTAGCTTCACCTCCTGTACTCATATCCTATTAAAATTTTACAGAGAAAGTCTGAATTGAAGGGCGCCTCGGCTCTGGCTAAGCCATCCCTTCCAGAGAGGTGTCCAACCCTGATTAAAAGATCAAGGGAGAAGAATTCATCGTTTACCTTAGCAAGGAAGTGCCATACACTCCCACAAATGTTCTGTTCTACAGACAAATTTTCCTATGAGGAAATCAAACCCAGCTAAGCTCCCACTGTGCACAAATACCCCCCAGGCCAATTTAAGCTCACTTTCATATACCTGTGCAGGAATTACTGCGCTGAAAGCATGCTTCCCTACCGAGACTCGGGTTCTAAAACTGTCTGGCTGTTGTTTAGTCATAAGAAGTGCTCTAAACGTTTAGAAAGACTAGGAAACAAGTAAAGCAATCTCTTTGGTTGTGCAGTAGGAGGGATAAATGTGTTGTTAGTACAGCAAGACAACCTAAGTAAAATCCGAATTTCTGCACACACTATCACACTTGCAAGGAGCAGTACAGTAGTACTTGATCTTTTTAAAATAAGCAAATAGATCAAAAAGTCTACAAAACCTCTAGCAGCGTCTCCCCACATGTCAACGTTTATATGCCAGTCATGCTGAGGGCAGTTTTAAAGCCATTGTGCAAGAACTACGAAGCACTCATAAGACACTCGTGGACTAAGTACTTTCTTTTTTAAATAGGAACCTAGGAACTGAGACAGAATGATAAAATGAGCTACCAAAGGTCACAAAAGTCAATGTCAAAACCAAGATTAGAAGCCTTGAATTCCTGGATCCTAGCCCTGTGTTCAAAGCCTTTCCCCACCACTTAAAACGTGTCTTAATGACTACAGGACTTTTAGACATACGCTTTACTTATACAGGCATAGGTGAGAAGAAGGGTTCAGCAGGGATAGATACTTCCAAAAGAGCTTGGTTTTTCCCCTCAGCCCTAAAAAGAATAGCAGGAGCATTCCCACAAATGTCAGCCCTTTAATCCTCTCCCCACCCCTGTCCCAAACCACTCCCAATTCCTGCCCTCCCTCCCCAGCACTTACCAAAAAGCAAAGCTGCGGCCAGTTGTGGATAAAATACCTATACGTGTAAATGGAGTAGGGTTCAGACAGATCTTTGGTGATCAGTCTCATGATATCGGGCATCTGCAGCTCTGACTCGTATCGGACGTATCGTATCGTTAGGTCCTCCTCGGGCTGAGAGTCCGTTCCCGAGCCTTTCAAACTGCAGGCTGCTGCTAAGGACCTAGAGAGTAGCAGCAGGGACTCCTCCTCCTCCCCTCCTTCATCCCCCTCCTCCTGCTCTTCCTCCTCCAAGCCAGTCCCTCCTGCCAGTCCGTTGCGGGCTGCAGTCTTAGCAGCAGTCGGAGTTGTGGCAGCAGGCTGGCTCCTGTCCCCTGGTGCTGCTGCTGGGGGAGAAGGAGGAGGAGAGGGTGCAGTCCTTCCCTGGGGAGGGAGGTGGTTGCTAAGGGGGGACGAGCACGGTGCTGTGGCCGGAGGCGATGCCTGCTGCTGCTGTCCGGAGCCCATTGTTTTGCTGGCTCGCTTGTTCTCCTGCCCCTCGGGGGCTGCCCCTGCCTCCGAGCCGAGGATCTTGCTCTTGAGGGAGGCCCGCAGGTGCCGCAGCTCGGGGCTGATGAGGCCGTTGAGCTGGTGGTTGTGGTGCGGGGGGTGGTGGTGGTGGTGGTGGAGGCGGTGCTGCTGCGGCCCCCCCTTGCCGCCGTCGCTGCTGCCTCCTCCTCCTCCTCCTCGCTGCTGCTCCCGTCCGCCCGCGGGTCCCTCCTCTTCCTCCTCCTCTTCGGCCTCCTCGTCCTGGGCCCCGGCGCAGGCGGAGGCGGCGGCAGCGGCGGAGGTGGAAGAAGAAGAGGAGGAGGAGGAGGAGGAAGCAGCCCCCCCTCCTCCTCCTCCTCCGGGGAAGGGGGAGAGCGTGTCCCCCTGCGGGGAGAGGACGCTGCTAGGCCCCGGCGGTACCTCGGCCATATCCTACGGGAGAGACCGACACAAACCCCGCGGGGAGGAGGGCGTCAGGCGACACGGGGCGACAGGCGGCGGCCTCACGGGCCTGAGGCGTGGGGGGGGGAGGTGAGGTGAAGGGGGGAGGAGGGGGGGGGGGCGCGAACAAAGGCACAGCCGGTGCCCGGGCCCCGCCTCACCGCCCCGCCGCCGCCTTTTCCCGTTACCCCACACCCCCCTGCCTCCTCCGGGGCCCTTCCCCGGTCCCTTAAGGGCCCCGGGGCGGCCTCCGAGGCCCCCCCCGCCCGCCGCCGCTCACCGCCGCTCCCCTCAGCGCCGCGGCTCCCACTCGCCGCTCATCCAGCGGCCGCCAAGCGCGGCCGCCGCTGCCGTAACCCGCGGCCGAGTTTCCTGTCAGCCTTTGCGACACTTCCTCCCTTGACGGCGCGGCCTAGCGACGGCGGGGCGGGCCAGCCCTAGCAACGGGGTTAGGGCCGCGGGCCTGGGCCTGGAGGGAGATTTCGGGTGTTTGGGTGATTTTTGTGTAGATCAGAGCGCAGGAGGTGCTGCTCTGCCTTTCAAAGGCAGCATGAGGGGTGTCATTTCTCAGCCAGGGCAGGCAAAGGCAGGCCTTGGGACTGCAAGGAAGTTGTTCAGCTGGTAACAGTGGAAACTGGAAAGATGACAGAAGTAATCTTGTAGTCCTAAACTGGGAAAAGAAAAAAGAGAAAGAAAAAAAAAAAAAGAAAAGAAAAAGAAAACCTTGTTAAAGTTAAAAAAATAATAAAAGACCATTGTATGAATTCCGGCTCTGTGTACTTATTGGTAGGGAGCACTGGGCATGAACCTACAGATAACAATCTCAAGTGATCCCATTTCTCTATTACTCTTTTCCATTACATAATCCACATTTTAAGAACACACTGCCAGATCTCACAGCAACAGACAAGTCCTTTAAATGGGAAGTTTTCTATTAAAACACACCCATAGCCCCTCAAAACACAGACAATTCGCCCTTTTTTCATGAGGAAGCTTTGCAGGGCTGTTGTAAGACTTGCACGTTTTCCTTTGCTACAGTTATTCTTCAAGGAAGTGACAGGTCTGGACTTACAAGGAAAATCCAGCAATTTCTGTACATGTCCTAACAGAGCTCTTTAATGAGGAAGAAAATAGGCTGAGGAGTTTCAGGCTTCTGTTTATGAATTGCTCAGTTCTGAAGTAAACCAGGAAAAAAAAATATCTGACTGAAAGTGAGAATTATAAAGCTTTTATCCAAAGTAATTAATGATGGAAACACTTAGATTTTGAGAATGAAATTGGTCTCTGTATCCTTTTAGATTTATTTCTTCTTTTCTGAGACTCCTGATGCATATTATCTCTGTTCAGGTTGCTTTATGTGTTCTGCAGTTGCTTTGCCTACCAGATTTTAGACCTTTCTATCTGCTTCAGAAAGGTGTTCATGTACACAATTTTATTTAAGGGTCTAATGATTTTTTTGTGTGTGTATGTTTTCAGGCACCAAAGTGTCTTTGTGGACCTGCTCTGAACTGCTCTGGCACACCAGCAGTGCAGCTAAGTTCACTGTCCTCCAGTAGTTCAAACAAAAAGAGCAAACAAATGTCAGTGTAGTAGTGGCCTAAATTCAGTCCTCATTTGCCATGTTAGAGCAGTGTGATTGAAAGCATCAGAGCTACATGCTGTGATGGTGTTCATGTTAGGAAGATGATCCAGCACCTGAAGAAGTTGTCAGATAGGGTGAAGAGGATCTAATCTAATTGTTATCATGGATACATACCGTGTTATCTGCAGGTATTGTGGAAAAAAGCCTCTTGTTTGTGCTCTAACCTGCTGGTAACATCCTTTGTTCCACTTCCATTACCTCTTGAACCACCTCCAGACTTGGAAAGTTACCCATTTTCTGTTGATATTAACAGTTCTTTGCCCACAGCTAGGATATGACCAAAGATAGGCATGGATAGGGCAGACTCCTCTGAGCTAGTGCCTTTGATTTCCCTTATTGCCAACAGAGAGGAAGAGGCACTCCTGTGGTGGGATTTGGGTCATCCTAAAGTCGATTTCTAAAGCAGGCTAAGTGAGTTGTGCTTTGGAGGTGTCATCATCCCATTAAATAAAAGGATCTCAGCATAACTGGTTCATCTCAGATACCCCTGCTATCACTATCTGAAGTTAGGTAAAAGGTGTCGTATGGCCACTGCTGATATGTTCTTGGTCTGAGTGCCTACTTGGCCTTCTATTTGTCTTTTTTTCTCGTATGTATTATGATAACTTCTTTTAAAATGGTCTTTCTAACCAGGTGACATTTATTTTTAAAAATACCTTCAAGTGTATTTTATTCCATAGACTTCTCTCACTGCTTTTTGAACCTCCAGCAACTCTGAGCACCCTCATACTGTTGCAAGCTGCTCCTTCTTCTGAAGGAGGGATGGAGCTAGAACACAAGTCTCATTGTTTCTTGTTCATTTTTCAATAACTCTGTGACCGTGGGGGTTTCTATGGCTAATTTATTTGTTAACAAAACAGCACACACTTAGGAAACTCTCCCTGTGGAGTTCTGTTCTTTAGGAGAAGAAACAGAGCTGTCAATGTCCTTCCTCTTTTTCTCTAAAGCATTTAAGGGAAGTGTCTATCCACTGACTGAGCTTCACAGTTTCTCTGCAATAGATCTGCACTCAAGGAAAATTGACATCTAAACATGCCGCGTTCCCTGTTGTAATAAAGTTGAAATCCCAGATGCACCAGAAATGAGGATGTCACAGACAGAGTACTGAGCTGTACTTTAGGCAATAAACCGCAGGAATGGGTCAATGCTTCGCAAAGAAGCATTTTTATTTATTTATTTCTTCTCAAAGAAGGGGAAGTAGTTTGGCATGAGCGTTTGACGTGGAAGTAGAATTCCTTCCAAATAAAATGTTCTCCATTTTTCTTCACTGTGAAACAGAATCACAACAGTGATTCTTTAAAACAGTTACCCTGCATGTAACAGTGATTGTGTTACTCAAACTCTTAGCTCATCAGAAAAACAATAATGAAATGATGTCTCTTTTTCCTTTCCACTTGTCAAAGTCGAACATAGACAAGACATTTTGGAGTCTGATGTTTCAGATAGGCACATTAAAGTTTTCCATGGGCCTTGATAGCGTTAGAGCCCTGAGCACTTCGCCCTTCCTGGGGGTCTGACTGTTTGGGCTCAGGGGCAGATTTAAGATAGTTGGTGGCTGGCTGGCATATCCATGCCTGCGTGACCTGGCACTTGCCCCATTGCCATGGACTTGCCTGGCAATCTGGACTCGGCTGAGCCTGGTTACCATCACCTGCTTTGTTCAGGTATTAATGGATTGTGCCTGTGTCAGTGAGGCCACCTCAATCATCTTGGCTTTGGTCCTCTGCACCTCAAATACGTGCAAGATGATAGCAAAGGTGTACAAGCAAGTCTGGAATTTCTGCACCGTACTCTGCCTTCAGAGGGGAAGTGCAACGTGTGCAGGCAGAGGTGGGAATATCAGGCCTGCCCAAGTTCCTTAAACAGCAAATACAGAATCATAAAAATTATACAAAGTTAAAGGCACAAGGAAAGAGGAATTCAGTAAAAACAAAAAATATGTGTTCCTATCGAATAGTGTTCTTCAGTTCCCACTGAGGAAACTGGCTGCGTAGTGGTAGGTTTCATGCTGCTCAGAAAGAGAATATTCCATATAAAATGAGCAGTCCGAAAAAAAAATGTACTTTAAAAAGTGTTGTTAACGATAGAAATCGCAAGGGGGTAGTGTTGTACAGCACTCCAGCCTCTGCAATTCCCACAGCAGTGGCCCTGTGCCATAAACCAAGTTCGTTTTACTGGAAGATACAGAAGTCATTGTCTGCATCGCTTCTGACAGCAGTCCTGGGAGGATGACATTTGTCTCTGTGCAAGACTGGGACTTGTAGTGTCAAGATCAATACACCAGTGAAATTACCATCTCCACCTTTGCAGCTACACTGAAACCAAGTGTGAAATGACAGTGAGAGACCTGACAGGTGCAGAAATGAAAAATAAAATAAACAAAGCAGAGGTCTGTGAAAGATGAGTCAACCATGACAATATTTATTCAATTTCTTAGTCTTTTTTTTTTTTTTTTTTTTTTTTTTTTTTTTTTCCCTACTACAGGTGAAATCACACGAGTCCCTGATAACTTGCTGAAGCTGGTTTCTCTTAACAGAGCCTGTTCTCTCTATGGGAGGAAAAAATCATGGTTTTGCAGGAGTAGAAAAGGTGTCTTGGTAGCCTCACTCAAGCTTCTTCTAATGAGGAAGTTCTGGATCCTTTTTGGGATGATTTTCTGTCTTTGCTACCCTGTCATGACTCTGCTTACTTTTCCCAGCCTTGTGGGGACACAGCAGTCTTTACTTGTACTTGGAGAAATAACGGAGAGAGCAGAGGGAATCTCCCTGCCTTTCTGTTACACCGGGGCTCTATGTGTACTTAGAAACCCACTGAAAATGTATATAAGAGTAGAGATGCTTATTTAGAGATTATTTCATAAAAGAGGATTGATTCCACAATGCCTGGCACCTTGCCCATGGAGCTGATGAGAACTGATTGATTTAAAATGATTTGCTTCATTGGGAATAGTCCGAGACAGCTCTCCTTTTCCAGACTCTTTTTCAAAAAGGCACAGAAGGAAGGGTTTGGAGGAAGCTGCAGATGTGATGTACGAGAAAACTCAATATATTCTGCAGAGCTAAAGCCAGTAGCTGAGATCTCGTCTGGTGTATGTAGGCCCAGCTGGCACAGAAGAGAAAGTGTTCTGAGAAGTATGCATCTTTGGTATTCTCATCCAGCTGGTTGCTTGTTCCATCATTGTTTGGTGCTCCCAGTATTGCACAAGGAGACATTTTAACTTGGGCAAGTCTTTATTTTGGTCTTATTGCATGGACTGCTTACCCACAGGCTCTGACCCATCCTGCTTCATTGGGTGAAAGGAGCTCACAGGCAGGAAATTCAGGCACACCTTCTTACAATAACAGCAGTCAACGGATTTAGGTTCATTTTAACTGCTTCAGCTGGGTTCATTTTACACCTGTCAAGCAAAAAGAAAATGTAGATACTCTATATTCAAAAATTATGTGACTGTAAATTTTTAAGAGAGCCTGCTGAAACTTGTACAATAGGCAAGATATTCCTAATTTTTTCCATGTCAATGCATACTTAACATCTCTGAACTTAGGAAAATAAGTTTTCAAAACCTGTGAGCTTCCACGTTAGATTCCTCACTGGATTTCTCAATGGAGCCATTGAGAAATTTGTTCTTACTTCAGCAGGAACAGAGGCAGACCAACACTACAGTCCTTTGAAAATAATCTAACAAAATATCATATATAATAATCTAACAAAAATAGTTTAAAATATGATGTGGCATATTTAGTCATTAAAGTACAGTAATCTTTTTAGAAGGTCCTCTGCCAACTGCTGTTTTCTTTTGCTGATAGGTTCCCTATACTATGAAATATTTAGGGGAGTCAGTACCTTTAGAAACTCTGGAGGATGAATATTGAAATGGAAACTTACTTAAAAGGGGGAGGGTTGGAAAGGAGGAGTTAGGGAATTATAGAGACATCAGCTTTTCTTCAATTTCCTAAAACACCCTGGAACAAATAATCAAACAATTTGTAAGCATTTAAGAGAAAACAAGGAGATTAGTGACAGTCAATATGGATTTGTCAAGAACAAGTCATGTCAAACGAATCTCATTTCCTTACATGACAGGGTAACAGGCTCTGAGACAGAGGAGAAACAGTTCAACTCACAACTCTTGACATTAGTTAGACTTCTGAGGGAACATTCTCATAAGAAAGCCAAGGAGATGTGGTAAATATGAAATTATATATTGGCCACATGCAAGGGATTTCAAAGAATAGTTCTCAGTAGCTCATTAGTAAAGTGTATGATAAATTGTATGGGAGCTTGTACTTTATTCAATATTTTCAATGGGCTAGAAATGCCATTTCTTACATTTGGAGGCAAAAGCATGCAGGGATGGATTGCAGAGACAGGGCCAAAATTGCAAAATATTGAGAAAACAGAAATGAGTCTGTAAAGGGAAGGACAATATTTGATAAGGGTGAGCACAAAGATGCTACGCTTCGGAAAGAGCAAACAGCTACACAAATAAAAGCTGGAGAACAGCTGTGCTGGATGGACTTCTTTGGAAAAGAGCATAAAAAGGTGTGCTTTCTCTCTCCATGACCATCATAACGCATGACCTGCAGCCCAGAATCAGGTTCTTGTTTGCGTACGTGGTAGCAGGACAGGAAGTACTGACCAAGAGAATTCTGGTTAAGTAGTTGAAAAATACGTTAACTGTGAAGACAGTGAAGTCTTGCAATAAGCTCCTGAGAAGTTTATCGTGAAAAACTTTTAAGAACAACAACAAAAAAACATATAAATGGTCCTGCCTTGTGTTGGATGAATAATTTAGAAAAGGTTCTTGAGGTCTCCTCCTACACTGCTTTTATTCAAATTCCAGCATTTTTGCTATTGTCAGAAGTGGATTTTTTTGGTATTGTCAGAAGTGGATTTTGCATCGCAGATGCATGTGACAGACAGGAAGCAAACACCACATCACTCGATTTATTGACTTCGCTGGCAGGGCATTGAGGACAGAACTAGAAAAGTATTTTGTGAATGCTAATCTAATTATATCAAGATTATATTACAGAAAGTATTCAACAAATTTTCAGTGGAAAATCACATATGAAACTTATGATTTGGTTCTCTTATATGACACTACAGTGGCAAGTTTCCCCTTCAGTGGGACTCCCTCGGGGAGCAGAGAGGGAAAAGAGCTGGCCTGAGAAGTGAAACTCCCACGTGCTCCACACCACACTGTGGCAACGCCGATCTTGTCACTCTCTCTTAGTCATGGTGTAGATATTTAAGATAACTAGAAACAGAAACTCCAAAACGCTGCAGGGAATTAGGCAACTTAAAGCATCATCCTTCTTAAAATTTATTACTGTGAACGCATAACCCCATTTTTATTCCCTTAAGACCAGTACATCCAGTACTTGTGTGTGATTTGGGTCTACTCATGACCTTAAGCTTAGATGTGGGTTTAAGCATATTGCTGGCTGGGATCTCACAGTTTTGCCTTGATTTTTCTCCCTTTCACGCTGAATCAAATCCTGATGCTGATGAACAATAACTCAGCTCTGATTTTCCCAGGGCAAGAATTCAACTGTTACTGCCTATTCTATACTGAGGCTTAGTTGGCTCATGCAGGGGCAAGGATACGCAGCGGTATTTTGCTTTTAGTGAGGAAATACAAGTTTCCAGATTCCTTTCTGAGGCAGAAGAGTGCTGCCTGCAGAGCTCAGAAGAGTACAAGGGAATTTTTTTAATGCTTTCAGAAATATCCTCCAAGAGATCCTTGGCAGTGTCTCTGTCACCTCCTGTTACTGACACTCAGGAAATCAGGAGTGGCTGGAGGAGAATGACTGGAGTAAAGCTTGCCCAGGGACCTCACCTATAGACTTGTTGTGATGCTCAGCACAACCAAAATTCAGAGTTAGCTGAATGTTCAGTCTTGTTTGGCTGTGTATTTTCCCTGAAAGGAAAATAACAGGGCCCTTGGTACTCTGAATACTATTAGCCTGTTCTTTCGCTGATACCCTTTCATGACTCTGAACAAAACTGTTACAATTACAGACTTGATTTAAAGTCCATGCAGTGGGAAAAAGAACAAAAAAAGACCAACTGCTACTGCCTTTACAACAGAAAATATTTAATTGTAAAGCTATTGCCATAACAATGGACTTGTACAGTGGAAACCTCTTTCTCCACTACGTGACTGCTGTTTTAACTCTCTTTCCTCATTTTACATCTCCCCTCCTTTAAAATGGGGATGGTAGTATCTACATTCTTAAGGAATTTTAAACACATTCCATGTTGCCTAAGCACTAAGTGAGCTTTGCGAACTAAACCAAGGCTATGGGTATTTCAAGGACATACCTGCAATCAGGATGGGGGCACACAAAGAGGAAACATAGCTCATTTTGGCTACTGTTAGTTATCTATCTAGCCCTGTGTTTGCATAGAAAACATCCACCTGCTGCTCTCCACTACAGCGTGCATTGTGTCCTGTAATCCAGCAAAAGACTAAGTAGCCAAAAATCAGATCGGAGAAGTGTTTAAATAAAAGGCTTCAGGACAGGGGATGTTCTGCTGATCTCTGGCTTCCTGGATGTTTGCTGGATGCAGGCTCTGTTACGTGCACGCACACAGTACCCATGCAGCACAGCTAGTGCAATGCTTATCCCAAAACATCAGACTTATGAAACACATGCATGGCGAGGCCGAAGGGCAGTTAGGAAGCTGGGGAGCTGTCCTTGATGTGTGGTGCAGTTCCAACAGGCAGGAGGTGGGGCTGAGAGCAAGTCCGGATGGAGAGCAGCTGTCGGTGAGAGGTCACACTCAGTGTGTAAGCTGTGTACAGGCTGGTCATGGTCCTTCATCAACAACAAGCTTTTCAGAAATCCCACGCAAAGCTCATAATCCAAGTGGCTGATATTTCTACATGGAAAAAGAAGAATGTGCATTTGAAAAAATGGTTAGATGACAGGCTTATTCTTGAGAGAGAGAACTCCTAAATCACTCTTAAACATCTTCTGTAATAATATCTGAGAATACAAATTGGGGTCTGATTTGGTCCATGTATCATCTTCCCAGTTTCATATAATGGCCGTTCTGCTCTGCAGATGTGCGTTATGATAACATTATCTTGTGCTCCTCGCAGGAGGAACTCATCCCACAGCAGACAGCAGAACAAGGGGTAATATATCCTGTAGCACAACCCACTTGGAAGCCCATTGTCAACGTCCTGTAGAGCCTTTGGGAGAGTGTGGCAGAGAGCTTTGCAGGCAGCAGAATGGTGGCAGGGTGGTGTGACTGCTTCAGAACAAGGGATTTGGTTCTCCCAGCTGGGTTCACTGGATCAAGGCTTCAGGAGGACAAGGCTCATGTTCTAGAAGCTGCAGACAGCCTGTACTCTCCCTGCCACGCCACTCTGCAAAGACAAGGATTATGGACAGACATGGGTGTTTCTGGCTGGAATAAAGAATGGATGTTTCTGGCTGGAATAAAGAGCTTCCTGCAATTGAAACCTTGCTGGAGCTTAGCCTGTGGGATAGGCTGGAAGCAGAGTTTGCAGGAGCCATCCTTATTAGGCTTCAGGGCATGTTGTATATCCAGTGTAAGCTCTTGGACTCAGATACAACACACAACACATTTTACCTGTGCATACATGATAACCCTTCTCACACTACAAGATAGCAGCCTGTCTGGATTAGACGAGCATTGACTCCTATTTGGCATGGAGATAGAGACACCTGAGGATATTTTGAAGTGAGATCAGGAATGGTAATTCCCTGACTTCACGTTGGGTGTCCGAGTGGCCAGGCACATTGGTGCTGTGAATGAGATTCGGATGCTGGAGGCACCAGCCCCAGCTGCACAGGCGCTCTCAGATCCTGTGTCAGCAGGCTCACAGCCGCTGTGCTTGCGGATCCTTGATTATCGCCTAATTTGAGCCTCGGGAATCAGCCATAACGAGTCAGTGATTGAATGAATCACGCCTTGCTTTCTCTTCCCCAACACAGCAATTCACCCACATTTGTTCATTACTCAGCCTTGTTTGCCAAATAATGTATGCACATAATTTCTGGTCTGTAATTCATTCATATGCAGCCTGGGTGAGTATTTAGCAATTAAAATGAGAAAGTCAAGATGTTTTGTTTGGGCTCACAAGTTTTTGTTTCTTGATTAAACTCTCAAAAACCATGTTGTGGGGGTGAATGTGAATGTCAGTGAATTCAAAATGTAATTTCTGCATCTATCCTCTAATATACACATATATTCATGATGTCTTCAGTTGGTAGTAAACATATTGATTACAAAGTCTGTGAAAAATGAACACAAAAGAA
This sequence comes from Netta rufina, assembly GCF_964035555.1. NCBI lineage: Eukaryota > Metazoa > Chordata > Aves > Anseriformes > Anatidae > Netta > Netta rufina. Next base: position 60,660,699 of record NC_140128.1, read on the forward strand.
GCCTAAATTAAGCTAATTTATTTTTCTTTTTAATGAAAAACTAACCTGTTTTATGATCTTCTAATTCTGCATGAAATAAAAAAAAAAAAAAAGCTGCACTGAAATCTGTCCAAAAAGTAAAGTGAGGAAATGAGTACTGGATGTTTTCCACCATTCTCTGAAACACTCAGGGTACAAAAAATGTGAAACTTTCCAAATCTGAGTAGAAAAAATGTGAAACTTTCCAAATCTGAGTTTTAAAATCAGAAAAGAAAGAAAAAATAAAAACACATCAGAAATGTAACATAAAGATAATATGAATACAATGACACTTAACAGAGGAATGAACAGTGGTAAATGTGACACAATTTTTAAAAATATTGATATGTCATGGCATACATCCATGTCTCCTTCCATCTGACCTGTGTTCTGGTCACTCAATGGATATAGAAGGTATATATATTTGTAGATAGATAGATCTAGATCTATGTATATAAAGGGGAATAGCAAAAGGCTACAGATAAAGTGAAATTGTGGATAACAGCTTAGGCTCAAGAGGCCAGAGAGAAATATCCACTGAGGATTACTAAATATCTGCAGACATCTTTGGCTCACCAAGGTCCTGATAGGCAAATAATTGGAGATGAAGATAGCACCGGAGGAAACCCCACTTTATGCTTATCCTTTTCATGTAGTTTTCCTAGATGTTTACTTTGGCCAATGCTGGAGATGAGATAAAAAAAAACAAGCGTTGGTTGAATTAGTCTGATTCAGTGTGTTGCAATGCTAGGTGTTGTAAGGGATACCCTGGAAACCATGGACTGGCACATCTTATTTCTAGCAGGCAACCCAGTAAGATGTATCATCTAATTTCTGTACTAGGATAGTTAGTGTGCTGACTTGGGAAGGTCAGTCACTACAGAAAGCTTTTTAGCAATTTTATCAGAGTAAATTACTAAAGAAAAGACATTAACATAGGGCAAGAATGTAGACCCTCTCAGAAATTACTAATTGTTCAAAGAGAAGAAAGATAATATAAAAATAAATGTTAATGGAAAGAAAAAAAATCAAAACACCTCTGCTGAATTAATACAATAAAAGCTGTTCAAAATGAGTATGCTTGAGAAACCATGTAGATGTAGAGCCAGGAAGCCACTGCTGATGAAATAGCCTGGTAGTTTCCAAAATATCTCTGCTCAAAGGTTTCTATAGCACAGATACTCCGCTCAATCCTCCCACCTCTATGCATAAGAAAAGATGACATCAAGACCAATGAACAGATAGTCCAGGCCATCGGTCCCATTTTGGAAGAATTAAACAGTGGCCAAGTAGGAGCCTTGGCCTTCAGATGAGCAATGTGTCATTTTGCTCCTGGTAGCCTGTGAGCACTTTTTGAACCAAATGTTTATCTTGTCATTCTTATTTTGCCTGGATCCCATGCAGAGACATGGCTGTCTCCACGTAGACCGATACAGATGGCAATTGCCGGCGGAGTTTGGTCTTCATTCGCAAATGGAAAATGACAAGGAACTACTGCCAGCCTGAACCCATCTTACCCATCACCTTTGCTTTGAGGGAGCTCAGCTTTGCACCAAGCCCAAGGCTTGGCAGCTTGACTTGATTCCCGCAGTGTCTCCCAGAACAGCTCCATCCAAATACCCATGGATGTGCGAGTGTTCAGCTCAGACCTCAGATCCCCAGCATGAGCCCACCGTATGGAGCTGTGTGTTATGAAAACTTTCAGCCCTACACAGGTCAGCAATCACTTTTAGCAGTCTGGTACATGTGTCACTGTGGATATATGGGCACAGAGTTTTATTCTGAGGCACATTTTCTCTCTGTAGACAAAAAAATCTTGTCTTTTTGTTGGGCCTTGCAGCTGGTGTTGCCTGCAGAAGGCTGCCCATCTGTGCAGAAGGTGAAGCCATGCAGCACTGACTCACTGCTCCACCACCTCCTACTTCTGGCAACAACCAGCATGGGCTGATTCAGAGCACCTGGAAAAAAACAGAGTGCTTGCAGAAAAGGGTCAGGTTCGATGCTCAAATGATTTGAGATCAAGCCGTGCTCAGAGCGGTCATTCTCAGCTATGTGAGTGATACATGTGACCAGTCTTTCATGGAAAGAAAGTATCAAACTGCAGGAGGAAATTTCCAAATCAGTTTGGTTTTCCCTGAAAAAATCCCCCAGGGGACATCTTACCCCCAAATATTATACAAACACATTCCACATCCAGAAACTGGAGGTGAGATTTGCTGACCATGCACAGTGTCTACAGGCGCAGACACCTACAACTGAACTAGACTCTCTTGGCTCCCTTTATGTGGGTTGAAATGTTTTTTAACCCCACCATCCATTCTCATCCTGCAGCCACCAGCTGAAGCAGTCCAGATAGGCTTTGCTGCTGGCCAGTAGAGGGAAGTGACTGTCCCGCTCTGCTCTCTGCTGGTGCAGCCTCATCTCCAGCACTGTGTGCAGTTTCGGGTGGCACAGTGTAAGAGGGACGTAAAGCTATCAGAGTGTCCAAAGGAGACCTATGAAGATGGGGAAGGGTCTGGAGGACAAGACGTATGAGGAGCAGCTGAGGTCCCTTGGTTTGTTCAGCCCCGAGCAGAGCAGGCTGAGGGGAGGCCTCATGGCGGCCTGCAGCTCCCTCACGAGGGGAGCGGAGGGGCAGGCGCTGAGCTCTGTTCTCTGGGGACAGCGACAGGACCCGAGGGGACAGCATGGAGCTGGGACAGGGGAGGGTCAGGCTGGGGGTTAGGGACAGGTTCTGCACCCAGAGGGTGGTCAGGCACTGGGACAGGTTCTCCAGGGATGTGAGCATGACACCAAGCCTGCCAGAGTTCAAGAAGCGTTTGGACACCGCTTTCAGCCACATGGTCCGGTTTTTGGGTGGTCCTGGGTGGAGCCAGGGCTTAGACTTGATGATCCTTGTAGGTCCCTTCCAACTTGGGATACGTGGGTAACCAGGTTAGAAAGGTTGGCGAGAAGAATTCCACCTTGCAGCTGCAGGGACTTATCGGCAGAGCTTACAGCTTTAAGGAACATTACTGATGCCCAGTGTTATATATCTGGAAATAGAAACATCCATGGGACAGAAAGCCCCTATTTTGACACATAACAACAGTCTCTGCTTCAAACTCTTGCTTCTTCTCTCCAAGCCTACATGTACATCATGGTTGGTCCTTGGATGAAAGGAGAAGTTTTAACAGCCTTAGCAAAATGCTAACATTTTCCCAAAACTGTGATCCAGGCACACTCTTGTGGTTGAAGACAGCTAGTGCACATTTGGACGAGGCTGTCTCCATACACAGCTGCAGAGAGGAGCAGGGGTGACCACAGGGCTTGTCCTGCTTGCTCAGGACATAGGCTGGCACCAGCTCACACACTTCAGCCAGCGCATCCGTAATGATCCGAGCTGTTGTGGTAGCACCCAACACGGTTTAAAAACCTGCGTGAGAGCTTTTATCATTCCTAGCTCAGAGCAGCAGTGTGTGCCCAGAGGTGGTTAATAATTTAGCACTGCAGCTATTAACTGGTCTGAAGGAACACGCCTGCTTCTGGGAAAAGGGACACCTCAGCTGCTGTACCATGGGGTGAGGTTTTGGGGTCCCAGCTCAGCAAATTGCCCTCCCTGCCAAGAAGGCTGATGGTATTCTTGGCTGCATTTGGCAAAGTATCACCACCAGGTCAGGAGAGGCGATCCTTCCCCTCTGGTCAACACTGGTGAGGCTGCACCTGGGTCCAGTTCTGGGCCCCCCAGTACAGGAGAGACCTGGGCATGCTGGAGAGAGCCCAACGAAGGGCCTGGAGCTGCTCTGCTGTGAGGAGAGGCTGAGGGAGCTGGGGCTGCTCAGCCTGGAGAGGAGGAGGCTTGGGGATCCTATCAATATCCATAAATACCTGATGGGAGGGTATAAAGAGGAGTCGGGCTCTGTTCAGAGACAAGATAACAAGCACTGGGCACAAACTGGAGCACAGGAGGTTCCATCTGAACATCAGGCAGCACTTTGGTGTGGTGTGGGTGCCGGAGCCCTGTCACAGGCTGCCCAAAGGTTGTGAAGTCCCCTCCTTGGAGATCTTCAAAAGCTGCCTGGATGTGATTCAGGGACCGTGCTCCAGGTGGCCCTGCTGGGGCTGGGGTTTGCACCAGATACCTCCACAGGTCCCTTCCAACCTCAACCACTCTGATTCTGTGAGCTCAACGAAGAGGGGTGGGATTCGTGTCACCTTGCAAGGGGCATCCTGGATAGCTTTACTTGTCTTGGGAACAGGCAGATCTGCCCACACATCCTTCCCAGGTGAGTGGCCTAGGATGCTCTTCACCTTGTGCCCTGCAGCCTCAGCAGCTGAACCTCCTCCACCCCTGCTTATTGTGGTTTTGCTTGAAGGAGGCTGTCTCTTTGTAGGCAGCCTGGGCAAAGCCCCTCAGACCTGCTGGCACCTGATTAATAAGAAAGGTGTTGGCACTTGGCTGTGAAAAGCAGAAAGCCCTGAAGTGGTGCTGAAAGTGGATTTTCTTTGCTTCATGCTGCTTTGGTGGTTTTGTTTTCTCTTTGCTGCCAGGGCACACAGATCCCATCTGGGTTGCTCCAGTGCTCTGCATTGCCTGGGGCCCATCAGAGACACAGCATCGGGGGCCATGTTGAGTTTTCTGTAGTCTGAGCAAAGCTTCCTTTTCCCCTACATTTTGGAAGTGCCCAGGGCCTGGAGGAAATGACTTTAATTCATGGATATTCCTACCCGGTGGAATTGCTCTTTGCTTCCTACCTGTATTTTAAAGGTAGCCCCTGCTTTTTGCAGCCGGTGGGTTTGGATGGGATGATGTACGGGGAGCAGGCAGGTCTGTGACCTTGCTGTGTGCAGCCAACCCCCTTCTGGGTTTTTCGTGCACACCAGCCCCAACATGTGCACACAGAGTATTTACCTCCTGCTGCCTCAACAGCCTCATCCATCCTCCTCCACCTCATCTGCTGCTGCCTCTCCAAGCAGCGAAATGAACAGCTCTCAGCACACACACGCACACACACACACACCGGCTAACCTCATCTCACCAAACACCTTCACGTTTTTTATCAAAGCGTCTGTCTCTCACCCTGCATCTGCTGACAGCCCTAATTTCCTGACCTGCTTTTCCTTTGCTTGTGCTGCCTTTCTGCCTGGCTCCTGCTGCCAGCCATACACAGCTCACAGCAATCGATGGCGATGATCAGACGAAAGGATCCTGCACCATATCTCCAGCAGTAGGAGGAATGGAAAATTTTCCCTGTCCTGGCTGTTCCTTTCTACCTGTCCCCCATCCTTGCCATGACATGGAGAGGAGAACCACCAAGTCCCCCTTGTCCCAGGAGCTGCTTTTGGAGCTGGGCTGAGATGCAGCAGTGCCAAAACTGCAATTAAAGGCCACCCACCAAAACCACCCCACCCAGTGTAGTCCGAGATATCTGGTCAAGGACAAGTGTTTTGAGCACTAACACATCACCTTGCAGTGATACTGCCAGAAAATTGCAGACAACCTGCATCTCCTATAAGGTTTCTAAATATTATTTTTTTATTTTCTTGCTGATGGGAAACATGGCGTATTTGCATTTTTGAGCCTGAATAGTTTTAATTCAGTTTTTTATTGTACAAGCTCAAGAGGAACATTTACTTTGTTTTCACTGATTAGTTATACAATTATTCCTTTCAGATACCACATGAACCATGAACCATAATATTGTATTCTTTGCTAATACATTTTGGAAGATGTATTTACATGAAAACACAATACATAAATGTAATGAATTTTTCAAATGAGCACATAGGTAATAAAAAGTAATCATAGGGTTTGTGTTTTTTTTTTTTTTTTTTTCCATACAACAAAAATTCATTAAACTTTTCTCAATTAGCAAACTGACTTTTCTAAATAAGCTGCTGATTGAGCCAGCCATGCTAACCAGCTGGGTCTGATAACGCTGGATGGCGCACATCGCTGGGGAGCACACGAAGCAGAGATTATCTCCCTGTCCAGAGGCAGGCATCTTCTGCTGGCTCTGCCACCAGCTGAAGGTGGTACTGCTGCTTCCAGATGCCCACCGGTGAGAAGTCAGGGTTAGCTAACAACTAAATGAGAACAATCTGCTGTCTAGGAGGTGAAGTCCTGAGTTGTGTTCAGCCTGCAGGCTTGTGTCGGCATCTGTGCTGTGTCCAGCTGGGTCAGGGAGAGGAAGCGGTTGAGAAGGAAGCAGGAAAAGACCTCATTGATGTCAGCTGGACCAGGGATCAGACGTGGGTGTACTGGGAAGGAAGGAGCCCAGTTCAATGCAAATGCTCCTCATGAGCTGCAAAACGTTTTCCTGGGTTCAGGAGCCTGTAAAAGTCTTTGAGTCTCTCTCTCTTACTTTTCTTTCTTTCTTTCTTTCTTTCTTTCTTTCTTTCTTTCTTTCTTTCTTTCTTTCTTTCTTTCTTTCTTTCTTTCTTTCTTTCTTTCTTTCTTTCTTTCTTTCTTTCTTTCTTTCTTTCTTTCTTTCTTTCTTTCTTTCTTTCTTCATTTCTTCATTTCTTCATTTCTTCATTTCTTCATTTCTTCATTTCTTCATTTCTTCATTTCTTCATTTCTTCATTTCTTCATTTCTTCATTTCTTCATTTCTCTTTCTTTTTTGTTCCTTCTTTTCGTTTTCTTTCTTTTCCTTCCTCCACACTTTCCAGAGTATTTCCTTGTATGGACCCACTGCAATAGTCCCTGTACAAACCAGTGCATGATGCTGAAATCTTGGCACTGAATCTCGTTGAAGTTAGTGGGGAGTTTGCTGCTGCATCTGTTGGGAAGATTTGGCTCTGGTCAAGAGTTTTGTATAAAGAGGAATTAATCTCTCAGGAGCGGGGAGCACAATGAACACCTCCCAAGGTCTTTTACATAGACTGTGCTCTTATAGCTTGTGTCTAACCCACTTCACCTTAATAAACTCTTCTGTGTGCAGTGAAAGATAAGAAAAAACACTCTTCTGACTCTGAAAATCCATTCTGTCCATCAATACCTATGTGCTGGTGTTTGTGGGGGCTGATCCTGTGTCGATAAGGGCAGTTTTTCTCTCCTGTGCAAGCAAAGGATCCTCCTAGAGCCATGTGCCAGTTGCTCTTTACAAACCTCATTTTCAGGGTACGACTCCACAGGGCCCCCAGGGCTCACTTTCACATGGGACAGCCCAGGCTCTCGCTCCTGCAAAGCTCCTGCATGCTTTGGTTTCCCAATGTGTTAATGCCAGGCTGGAGCTGAGCCCCCTGCCATCTCCTGCAGCTCTGCCTGCAGAGGGGCAGCCTCTCTTTCTTCCAAAGGCACCCCAAATTTATGAGGCTGCCATTGAAAATCCCATGCTTGGCAAGCTCGGTGCGTGGTTGGGGTGGCTGAGTGTCTGTCCCCTTTCTGATTTCTCCTTTTTCCTCCTCCGCTGTTGCTGCAGAGGAACTGTGCTGAAAATGCCATGGCTGGTGTTGTGGCTCCCATCCACAAGACAGCCCCTCTGAGCTCAGAGCATTTCAGTGGCAGGGAAAAGCTGGTTTGGCTCCCAGAATAGCTCCTACATGCAGTGTGGCAAATGGCAGAGCTCATTACCTGGTCAAGTTCTGGGGCGTAGCTGGCAAATGCCTGCATGAGAGAGCATCCTGCCTGATAAGAGATGCCTTGGACCAGCTCTAGACCTGCTTTTCCCAGGCTGGGAAGAGCTAGGAACAAAGATAGACCAGCTGGGCAGTGTGAAGGTGAGCAGGGCTCTTGCCATAAGGGTAAATGCAGAAGTAGGGTGCAATTATTTCATATTTCCCCCTTTCTTTTATTGTTCATTTGCTAATGAATCTGGGTCAGCATTTTTCTTTTCTTTCTCTTCCTTCCTTCCTTCCTTCCTTCCTTCCTTCCTTCCTTCCTTCCTTCCTTCCTTCCTTCCTTCCTTCCTTCCTTCCTTCCTTCCTTCCTTCCTTCCTTCCTTCCTTCCTTCCTTCCTTCTTCCTTCCTTCCTTCCTTTCTTCCTTCCTTCCTTCCTTCCTTCCTTCCTTCCTTCCTTCCTTCCTTCCTTCCTTTCTTTCTTTCTTTCTTTCTTTCTTTCTTTCTTTCTTTCTTTCTTTCTTTCTTTCTTTCTTTCTTTCTTTCTTTCTTTCTTTCTTTCTTTCTTTCTTTCTTTCTTTCTTTCTTCTCTCTCTTTTTTTTTTTTTTTTTTCCATTTTATTTTGGCGACACAGGGATTTTCCGGACATTGCTTTGATTGCCTTAGCCTTGACGGTGAGAGATGCAAAAAAGAGCTGCACCCACTGAAAAACAGGTGCTGAAAGAGCTCTGCATGAGCCTCATGCCCTGCTCCTGTATTGACTTACACCGCTACTTACCTCTATTTATTTGCTCCACTGTAGTACCTGTAACACAGTCCTATAAAACAGAGGCTGCTGTAACACAGTGCAACGTTGTGGTCCAGGGCTTGGACCAAAATCCCAAAGCAGGAACTGAAAACAAAGCCCTTCTTTCTGTGTTTTGCTGCACGGGGCTACAACATACCCCTCACTTACACACTCTGCTCGCTCGTCTCACCCAGCCATGGTCCTTCTTTGGTGCTAACCTTCTGGCACAACCCTGGAGGTGGATATAAGCATTTGTGCATCCCTGGTGAGGAGAGGCATGCCAGAAACCATGCCCATCCCAGCAATGGCACCTATGCCTCTTTGGGGCCAGCAGCACCTTTGTCTGCAGTTACTGAAGTTGATCTTTGGTCCCGTGGGACATCTTTGGTTCATGTTCTTTCCGGATAATAACAGCCTTGGCGTAGTCCTCGCTTTGCTGGGGGGAAAGGCTAATGCAACACTCACTGCGCTGCAGCTGCTGGGTGGGAATTGTCAATAGGGCATAAATAAATCTACCGCCGCACGGGAAAGACAATGAGATTATACATACTCCTACTACTGCCAATTACAGTAAGAGCAACAATTATAAGGTAGCACTCCTACAGCTACCCTAGGGAGAAAATGAGTGGAAAATGTTCCATTAGCCTAATGAAGAGAGTGTGGTAGAGCTACAGTCAAATTTTCTCACTATTAGCCCCGACTGCGTGCCACTAACACACAAGGGAAGCAGGAGTCATAGGGTAACAATTAAAGTTTCTGACAATTAACCCCTACGATGTACGTGCCTCCAACCCGATGAGAAAATTAAAAAGAGGCACACTTCGATTTTCTCACCATTAGCTCCCAGAATGTGCAACGTGGCATTTGCTGGTGACAATGAACGTTTCTCACCACTGGGACCTGCGAAATGCCGTGCGTGTTGGGGATCTGGTGTTAAATGCTCTTGGGAGCGCTGGGGTGATGAGAAGGCGTGTGGAGATGGCTTAACCCCCTCGCTTTTAACACAGAGGATGGAGTTACTGGTACGTTGCCTCATTAGCTGGAGCAGGGGATGTGGACAATCTCCTGGTGTCCAGCCCCTGCGATATCCCCAGAGGAGAAGAAAGAAGAAATACCATTGGAAGTAGCCACAGGAAATATAGGAGACAGCTTGCTGGATTCACACAGGCTGTTAGTGCTAAAGGACAGCCTGAGCCCTGGTTTATAACAGATACTTTTAGTGGTGACTCCTAAGGAGGGTTGTGAAGTCACAGATCAGTTTTCACTTCAGAAATCCTGCAGCAAAACTCAAAACCCACACTCGTGTGGACTCAGGCCCTCTCTTCACAGCGAAGGTGAACCCGGCTCCGTTTTTCATTTCTGTTGTTGCCTCTGTGACAAGTTAATGTTGGCTTGAGGATCACAGCTGGGAGCCAGATTGGCATCTGGCAGGGGGATTTGTCCTGTAATGCGGGCTGGCTTTATTTCCACACCCCATAAAATGTGAGAAGGGAAAAATCTCTTTTGGGGCCTCACACGGGCTTGTGGTGCTGCCGTATCTCCCTGCCGCTCATCCCATAACATAACAGTCCCCATAAACCCCTCTGCCGAGGACACAGGTGAAGCAAGGACCTTCCTGGGAGCACCTACGGGTCCCTGGGGGGACAGCAGCCACCCTGGTGGTGGGACCTCAGCGCGGTGGGACCAGCAGTGCCAGACTCCCCCGTGCTGAGGCTGAGATAACCACCCTGAGATGGCTCCTGCCTCGCTGGTTTGGGGAGCAGCCATGGATTAGGACATGCTAATTTCCTTGCACAGCTTTAGATCATCCTCCCTCAAGCGACACTGAACCACAGTTTTTCTAACTTGCTGCTAAGCCAAAGGGCAAGCACAGTTTTTGCAGCATTATCATATCTCTTTGCCATGCCTACAGACACGAGTCTCTCCATCTCTCCCCCTTCCTGTATGCTCCCTGCCTTCCTAAATGTCCATCTTTCCTACAGACTCCCTATATTTTCTATAGCTTGGCATCCATGCATGTGTGAGACGCTGGGAATGAGCCTTTGGACAGGACATCCAAAGCCAGCAGAGAGGTTTAGGAGCGCAAACGAACGATAGCCAAATCCCATGGCTGATTTCAAATTACCTGATCAGAGAGCATGTCGTGGCACGGCTCCTGGATTCCCTGCTGCCAGAGTGAGACCTGCATGGGCACGGCTGCTTTCGAGCCTCAGTTTTGATGGAAAGAAGATGCAAACATGTAAAAGACATGGGAGCCACGTGTTGCCCACATTTGGCCCCATCTGGATGATGTGGATGGCCGTGCCCAGCACAGCCCAGCACTCAGGGAAGTGTAGGTCCAGCCTTTAAAACCAGGCTTGGCCACACTGAGAGCTCCTCTTGCTCTGTAGGCAGTGGTGTTGCCCTTCATCTGCTCCTCAGGGCTAATGCTTTGAAGCTGGTTGCTTTAGAGATGGCTCTTTTGCTTGAACTCCATTACTGTGGAGAATGAACAGCAGTTGGAGAAGTGCTAAAGCGGGAAAATCTCCAATATCCACCCTTCTACCCAAGAAGATCCTATTCGTTGACAAGGAAAATGATACCAGGACGGGAAGCTGGAGCTGGAGGGAGCTGGAGGAGGAAGATGATGGCCATGAGACCACGTTGGTCTCCTCAGGAGAACCCTTTCTTCAGTTTCAATGAGTTAGAAATGGTAGGGCTAAAACCTTCCCTGCTCTGAGTGATTTGTGTAGTAATTTCAGAGCTGACAAGCGCTACATGGCACATGCAAACTCCACTTTTAGCCCTGTTAAGAGATAAGGAATAATGATTATTATAATTACGATGTGGTTACTTTATTGGTTAAATTAACATTTCGTTGTTGGGGTTGCTGTGCAATATACAATATTATTTTACCTACTGTGCCTTCAAAGTCATCTTGTCACAGCAACAGCGTGGCAGCATGGAAAAAGCCTTTTAACAAGTAGGTAAATACATGCCTTTGGGGAAGTCAGGGCGATAATTATGTCAGCTTCAATACATTTGAGGGTGAAAGAAAGGCTAAAAATAAGTTGAAACAAAAATGATAGAAAATATTGAAGTCTTTAAATAAAGGCACTGGAATTACAAGTGTGCAAAGAATTTAATACAGCGATCTTGCTCTCTGGACCAGGTGCCAGTAGTCCAACCACTCACATTACGAGGGTGCATTAAGGTATCCGGCACCCATTCTCCAGGGACAAATACAGATTTATTGCTATTCCCAGATAAAAAGGATGAAACAATCCCTTCCACATCTGGTCATGCTTTTGCAAAAGAAATGCAATGGGTGCCTTTCCTTTGCACCCTTCGTTGTTGTATGATGGTGCTCCAAGTTTCCGTGTAGGATAGAATTGAGGTGCACACTGGCAAGAACACCTGTGGATTTTCAGCTTGAACGAGTTGTTTTGGTTGTGCTTGTGTGGAACCTGCCGCTAGCACTGTGCAAGACAAGAAAACAAAGATGGTCCTTGCCTTGGGGCAAGGGCATTGCCCAGACACAAGAGAGAATTAGGGAACACTGGAGGGCAGCCACAGAAAGGGTGCTGTGTGCCCGTTTGGGGCCTTCAGAAGGAAGATGAAGCAACACCACCTTGTAGGCACCTGACGCAAGGAGCAGGGAATGGGTGCTGCCCTCGCTGGACTTTCCTTCTGCCCCCAGATGTCAAGGAGAAGTGACAATAACCACAGCACAATGGAAAACTGTCTCTTTCTGTGAATAAGCGCTCCCTTGGCTCCTGTCTGTGGGCCAGCAGGCATGAGCTGCAGAAGAGCAGAAGAGGATTTGGGGCTTAGCTTTCCCAAATAATTGACAAGGACAGAGACAGCTTTCAAGCTCTTACTGCGAAAACCATTACAGCCTTCTGCTGTGAGCCCCGTCAAACGAAAACCAAAAAAGAGGGTGGCAAAGGGTCTTGTACCTCTCAAGCAGCAGTGCCCAGGCTAGTTGAGTGGTGGTGCCCCCCGTTTGGACATCTGAAGCCAGAGCCCTACCCAGAAACGTGAGCCCTGGCGTGGGCACCGCTGCACCAGAGCCAGCACTGCCACCAGGGAGAGAAACTACTGCGCTTAATCGCTGTAATTATTCTTCCAGTTGAAACCATTCAGTTGGGCTTTAACTGGGCAAGTTTCCCTATTTTTTTCCCCCCAACATTTTAATCTGCAGACACATTTGTGCTTTATTATCTATAAAGTAAAATCTGGGACGTAGATCTGAAGCAGGATGCTTGATGATGTGCATAAAATTTACTACGTGTCTTTGCTCCCCTAGCTCAGCTTCCCCTCCCTCTCCCTCTCCACTGCTTATTTAAAGTCAAAAGGTTCAGTGGAAATTGCAGCTATGAACATGCAATTATTCTTTTTACAAGCTAACGAATATCCCATGCATATTTGATCACTATATTCAATTACACAACCACTTAAACAATACCCACACACTAGTTTGCATCTGTATAAAGCTTTGATTGGACACTTTGAACTGATTGTTTGCTGTGTACCCTGGACTCCATGTAGGAAATCAGCGGGACTGTTGCATACAGCACACGTCAAAGTCAGCCATATACATAAAATGACATTATTTTCAAGGGAACTTGATTTGGAATCAGGAAAAATCCCCCGCGCTGCACTTTTCCTAAAAAGAATGAGTCCTGGGGGAAGAAAGCTTTCTCCTGAGTGTAATCTTCAAAAAACGAATTTCCTTTCATTAGGCTGGGAGTGGGAAATGATTATTTTTTTCCCCCACAATAAACTGCTTGTTTCCGCTAGTCCGAACGGGGCACTCTAGCCAGAGCAGTTGAAGATGAGGCTAATCAATCTCCAGCACTTCAATAAATAAAATGTAAATGTTTGTCATAATAATGCCCCTATTGTCAGCACCGAACTGGGATTTTTCAACCTCTGACTCCCAGCAATGACCGGCTGAGTGGCAACGGCAGAGTGCTGAAAGAATTTTTCAACAGCAATTTGCTTGTTCCAATTTGCTTTTCAGGGCTGCTGATCAGGATTGCGGGCAAGCCTGTAAAAGGATCTCGCTCTATTAATTTGGCCCAGCCTCTCCTCTTGTTCTCCTCATATTTAGTTTCCCCGGTAGTTCCAATGAGTAAGTTAATTGAATTAAGAAGTGCCACCAGGAGCTTGCCTGCTGATCTACAGTTTCATGTAGAAAACCAGCTCCCTTCGGCTGCAGAAACAGATACGTGCACCTGGTGAGAAGGTGAAGAAATGTTTGGGGATGACTTATTCCCCCGATGATAGCCCCCGATTCGCTTCTCAGATTGGTCTGACAATGAAACTCCCTTAAGCTGGGACACTGGGATGCAGCAGTCATCCTCCAGCCTGTCCTTCAGGTGAACACGAGAGAGATTGAGGAGCACAAGCACTGAGTTGGGGGAAGGATTGAAACCATGGTGATTTGAGAGGTGATTCTGTACAAATGGGTTCATGTCGCTTCATGTGGCTTGTCTCTCTCGGATTTGAGGGCCAATGTGCCTGTTTTAGCAAAATGAGGTGTTATTTTTCTAGTTGTTCGGTCTGCAGTCTCAGCTCACCCACCAACATCAGGAAATACAGGGATACCAACTGGATTCTGACCTTGTGCCTGCTGCTGCTGCAAAGCCTGCCGACTTCCAGTTAAGCTCAGGGTTAATTACAGACATGCTTCCATAGAAAATAGATAAATAGAAACAAAATCATAGTTTGTGGATGCTGTTGCATTTTTAATGGGGTTTAGTGGTGAAAGGCACATCCTGAGTCTTGCTGGTGTAGCGCCCAAAATCTGGGAGAAACCTTGGAAAAACCCTGCAAGTGGTAAAATGATTTCATGGCGATTTGAGAATATAACCCTGAGTCCATTTCAAAAGAGCCTTTTGCACACCTTGTCATAGTCATCAGAGACTTATCAGCACAATGCACCTCTGCTCACCTGGACCATGGCAGAGAGCTGCTGTGTCCCCAGGTGAGGACACCTCTGCTCTGGGCTCAGAGGGGACTGGAGCTGCTGCAGCATTCTTTGCAATGACCAAGCTTCAGTCAAAAAGTCATTCCCAACCCTTCTCCATCCCCCAAAGTATTCTACCTTATAGCCAGACTCCACGGAACATCTAGCTAGAGGAGCAATACATGAAAATATAAAATAAAAAGGGAAGGCTGGACCCAAGGCAATAGAGAGATGGATTTTGCAATGCTCATGCAAAAAAGTGCCTGCAAACCAGTGACCCACTGGCTAACCAGCACAACAGGCACAAGCAACACGAATAAATAACAGCTAAGAACCAATCCCTTCTTGCAAGACTTTTTTTTTTTTTTTTTTTTTTTTTTTTTTTTCAGCTGTAGCAGTGGTTTGGCATCACCACCGGGGGGCAGAAAAGGCCTTTGAAGAATAGGAGCCTTGCCCATCAAAACTGCAGCGTTTCTCAAGTAACGAAAGTTCTTCCTTTTTTTTCTCGTGTTTTGTACCCTTTATTGAAATTAGGAGGTTGACCTATTGTGCACATGGCTCATAAAGCAGTAGTCTGTGCAGTGGAAGGGAGTTTAAGGCCTTTGTCCTCTAGAAATACCCTTAAGAGAGCATAGCTGCACAGTAGGGATGGTGAAGATAATTTCTGTTTTGTGAAGGAGTTATATTTATTAGGAAATTAAGCAATAGATTATTGTGATAAATTAGGAAATAGATTTTAATGTAATTGGCACAGATTCTGTATCATACATCCTATACCATATGATGAAAATTTGTTATGCTTGACTTGGGGAAAAAAACAAATGAAACTGATCAATGCCTTTCAGATATTTTGTCTTAGATATTTCTCATCTTATTTTTGCTATATACTTATATGTGTATATTACATACTTATGTACATAAATATTGTATTTACAAGAACACAGACACACACAACAACTGCAAAGAAAGCTCATCCTCTCCACATTTTTCTTTTTGCTTAACCACGAGTGATGCAGTCAAGGCATTTTCTATATCTTGTATATACCCAACCCAATCTTCCTAAATAATTTAACCCAGTCGTTAGCTAAATCGAGTCATCAATTATCAATCCTCATTGGGGCAGTACAGGGATCAGCATGGGGCTTGTGGGTTTTTGGTTTGTTTGTTTGTGGTCACTGTGTTGTGTTTGCTATGCTATAACATTGGGCAGGCAACATTTTGGCTTATTTTCAAAGCTCATTTTCTCTCCCTCTCTGGCTTTTTGTGGAGTACATATAGTCATTTTGGTAAATATATACAACCTTTTAAAACCCTCCCTTTTTATTTTCACTGAATTAAGAGGAGATGCAACATTATATTTACCAGAAACGCCCTAAATGTTCCCTTGGCAGTCTTACAAACTATCATGTTACTCCAGATTTTGGCATTTCTTAAAAGGGATTTCTTTCCTAAACCCACTACACTGTAATGGCTCTTAAGAAGCTGTTACTGTCTAGAGTGTAAATCCTTCTTAGTTTGTGTATTATTGACCTGATCAAGTGCAATGGGGGCTGCCGATGAGCCTTGGGGGAGATTTTGAGGCTGTTGTGAGCAAGGAGTCTCACTTGGAAATGCTTAGAAATTGGAGGAAAATTAAGAGAGGAAAAAATCCAGGTAGAGGGAACCTAGTGCAGAGTGTCTTTTTAAAAGCTCAGCCTATTTAATATAATGGAATAAACATACACACGATGTATCTAGAGAATGGTTTACAGGTTGCCTGCAGAACACAGAAACCCCAAATACAGCCTCAGTTCTGCAGTAATATATGTACATAGTTTAGCTTTAGGAGGCTGATTTTAACAGATCTTGCTGACAGGAAATTAATTTAAGAAACTATCTAATATCTCAGGATGTGTAAAGTATAAAAAGTGGAAATAAATATTTTTTCTTCCCCTCTTAAGCACATAATCAGCATTTACATACAAACAATTTTCTTCAAATAAGGCAGCTCAGAGTGAAAATCCTGGCAGTTGCTTTAACAAAAATAAAAATAATAATAATAAAAAAATCCCACAAATTATATTGTTCTGTTCTTCCGCTTGCCATAAGAAAATATAACTTTGTGCCCGATCCTGGCTGACCCAGACAGAGGCTCAAGACTTTGATCCAAGTCTGGCTCTGTGCAATATTTTTTAGCTTATGCATGTACAAAATAATGCAACAATTCAGCAAAAGACAGCATATTGGTGAATGGAAAAGAAAAAATAAGAACAAATCTAGCTTCAGATGTCAGATGGCTTGAAATATTTGATTGTAGTGTATGACTTTTGTAATCTGTTGTCATATATTTTCTTTGTATTCATAGGGTTGCAGCTGGAGAAGGAGAAAAAGGATTTTTAGCAAAACACAAGGTGAATCCTAAGGAACAATATTTGACCAGATTAAACAGGGAAATGTTGTGCCTTATCGGATTTTCAAAAAGGAAAGATCATTTACATGCGCCACGCACTAATCTGAAATAAAACGGCAGCTTTGTAAGAGCAAGGAAAAAACTGGTTGCGAATCAAGGCCCTGGACAGGTCAAGTAGCAAAAAATTTTGGCTAGCTGGAATATCGCCTTTCTGAAAACAATGTCCTGGAGCCTTATTGCCGAAGAGTGAGAGGAGCCGCTTGTCCCGTTATGTAAGAAACAAACCCCATTCGGCATTCAATTGACTTTCTAACTCGGGAGACAGGACTTCACATCTTCAAATACTGAAAATAGATTGCATTCTTGGCCCTTTGCTTTGAAAGGTTGGGGAGAATAAGCGCACACCCTGGTCGTGTTCTAGTGATCTCGCTAATCTCAGTTGCACTTTGTCAGAACGAGGTAACTGGTCGTTAAGTGAAATACCTTAGATCAAAGGGGGATTAATCGCCAACTGAATCCTTGCTGAATAAACCTGTCATTCAAGAAAATTATTTCCACTGAACTTAGCAGAGGATTGAAGGTATTTGCATAACAGGGACCCGCGTACTTCAGCCAGGTTAAAAGGTTCGGAATTCATCCAGTGTTTAGCTTTTTGGCTCCTTTGCCTTTCAGCGGCCCTGTACAATGGTTTTTAATCTGATAATGCAGCTAACTATCTAAATGATGTCAGAACAGGAAAGTATTGCAAAGTTTGGATGAGGGATGGATCAATTTCACTTTCAGTAACTCCTAAATCTGATTTGTTGGAATTTAAGATGTAATCCTTAAAAAAAGTCCCTTAAACCAGAGGGCTGTTTATTAACATCCTTTTTTTATTTGACCTTTGTCTTAGAAACAACGTGTCTTGCCTGCTGCCCTCCTCGGGGCTTTCCCTGATAATTTGGTATAGGTTTATGCACGGGGCTATAAGTGAAGCCCACGTATCTGTGTGCCCATTGCATCTACGTATCTGCACAAACACACACAAACAGTTTTCAGGCCTTCTTTTATTCAAGCCTGCCTTTCTGAGGTCACAATGAATTCAAACGTAAGTGAGATGGGTATAACTAAATAAGTGGACCAAAGTCTTCCATGATTTTCTAAGATCAATCCTCAGAAGAGATTCAGCTGCCACAGCCTTGTTCAGTTTTGTTGTACAATTGCATCAATGTTTATAAACGAAATGAATTACCTCTATTTTATTGGAACTTTTTGTGGAAATATCATTTGCAGTGGAAGGGAGACAAAGGGCTCTTCCATGGCTGTAAAGCAATGGCTTTTTAATCTGCACTATAAAAATTGGGGGAAACACTTAAAAATATTTGTTTCTGGAAGGTGCTTTCTCTCCAGCCCTCCCTGGGGTTCATTTGCAAGCTTTTCCACCTCTCCTACCTTTTGGGCATATGGAAGGATGACAAGCTACATGGTGGACGTCAGATTTCATAATCAGATTTTGACAATAAATGGAATTTAGCCACTTCTGCATCTAGAATGTGGCTGACACCATTCATTCTTTCAGTGGGCGCAGTTCATATTCACAGCAAACTCAAAGCATCTTTCAAGTTAAAAAAATTGCAAAGAATGGTTATCAAAGAAAATGAATAAAATCCATATTGAGATAATTTTTTAGAAAATGATTGAAGTTTTAACCCAAGAAAGGACTCTTAGAGTTTCTTATAGCTTAGAATAAGAACATGTCAATCACGATTAAGCTTCTGGAATTGGAATCCCTTTGAAATGCAGCTGTTTCTTCTTTAATTGTGGCAGCGGACTCAAAAGAAAAGAAAGGTCCAGCCTTAAAGATGAGTAAGGAATACAAAATAGCTCGGGATTAGTTGTGGAGTTCAAAGGTCGCTAATTACACTAAGGAGTTCCCAGACACAGGGAAAACATTAAACAGGTCACCTACCAAACGGGAAACAGACTTTGACTTCAAAAAAAAAAAAAAAAAAAGATCCTGAAGAGATAGGTTTCTAGAGAAAATCAAAAGCATCGCGGCCAGCTGATCTCAATGGGGAGAAAATAGGCTGGGTTTAGTTCTCTGCTGTTACATGTCTCTACTAAAAATTATCTAGAGCTCAGCCAGGTGTCTAAGATGCTCCATGAAGGCAGGAAAGGGAAAGGAGCAGGCCTTTGCCCTAAAATATGGGTTTTTAGTTGCTTTGCGGGATCTGAGTCCCTGAAAAAAACTCCATGTGGGTTCAGCCCATCATCATATCATCATATGGCTCGATTCATATGGGATGAGCCATCTATGCTGACAGGTGCAGCTTGGAGAGAAAACCTTTGGGAGAGCCACAGGAGCCCCTCTGGGGGTGGCAAGGCAAGGTCTAGGGGACAGCAGGCCACCCCTGCCCCAGAGGAGCGCAGCTCCTCTGTTTTCCAGCTTTTCCATGGCCCCACCAACTTGTTTGCAAATCCCTCCAGGCATCCCACACATGCTGCAGCTCCTTAGGGACCAGTATTTAAGCTCCAAGGATGCTGGTTTCTCCTGAAAGCCTCTGGGGGACACGCTGCTGTGTCCTATCTCCTGGAAAGGCAGCAGTAGGCCATGAACTCTTGATCCTCTGGGCCTAGGTGTGGGGGCAGAGTGCCAGTTGCTTTCCTTCCTGTTTGTTCACAAGTTAGAGAATTCACATTTTTAGGACAACAAAGCTTATTTATTTATTTATTCCTCTCAGATCCTCCTCCCCTGCATGAATCATCTTTCCATTTCTGCAAAAATTGGTGGGTTGGAGCATCTTAGGGCAAAAATCCTAGATAATCCCGGAGATGCACCTAGCCAAGTAGCCCACGCTGGGTCCATACAGTGTCTTATTCGTGCCCAAGGAATTTTTAGCATTGACATCAGTGGGCGTCAGACTGAGAGTTAAAAATGTTTTCTGCGCCTGAATAACTTGGGGGTGGCACGATGGGAACAGAGCTTAGGAACAACCCAAGGTGCCTCTGTGGTATTCCCACTGACAGCCATACAGTGCTACAGCAGCTACCCCTGCTGCTTCCCAGACTGGGATCCACAAAACTCTTTGTGGGAAATAGCGACAGTAAAATAAAGCTCAGAGAACTCCAGTCATGGGGACGAGGGGTAACAGGACCAAATGACAGTGGGAGCCTCTAGGCAGTAAGTCAGAGACAAGGCTGCCCAGGGGAATGGGTCTTTTCTAAAGGAAGAGGATGAGAGAACGAGGGTAGAGGTAGGTGGTGATGAAGGAAAAGGCAAATGTAATGAAGGACAAACACGGGCTTGCTCACAAGCTGTGCTATGACCTGAAAGTCAGCAGGGCTTGTACAAATAGGACAAAGTGTGGCAGATTTCTAGGCTAGCGTGAACAAGTAGATGCTTTGTTCTTTCAGTGTTTACTCATTGCCAATTGGCCAAAGTAATTAACACTGTTGAAAAAGAGCATATAAATGGAGAGGAGGGAAGGGATAAATTGGGCAGTGTGTAGAAAAAGTAGCTGCTTACAAATTATCTGAAGTAACAGGATTTACCCCTAAGTACTTGAGGAATTGGCAGAGACAATCTTGGAGGTGTCACCAAGTAGCTTGGTAGGAGGAAGAGAAACAGAAAAGCAACCAATTACCTCTAGGATGAGTGGTGGTAAGTAACAGGCAGCACGGATTTGACAACATCGAGCCACATTAGGCAGACTAATTCCTTTCTGCAGTAAGAGGAACAAGCCGTGTGGATTTGGGGGGGACACCTGGTGTCTCACACATGGGCACTGGTGGTGCTTGTGGCTTGTCATGACCGACATGACTAGTAAGTGAGGAGATATGGTGGAGGTGACAGAGGTGGTAAGGTGCTCCCAGGGGGCTGGGAAGCTGTTGTCCAGCCGTAGTTTCCAGCTGAGGGAAGAGGGACTTACTGGTCCTGTCTTGCTTCTGGTACAGCTCAAGATTTGGAGGGGAGAGAGTGCACACAAGACACCCAAAGGGATGCCTCTCCTCACCTCAGCACCTTGGAAAACCCCAACCCTTTGGACATCACACGATGAGGGAGAGGCAGGTAGTACTGAGGGGAGCCAAAGGATAGGGGGCAACTGAGAACCAAGGAGACCTTGGTGAGGGCTCACCAATTCTCAGTAGCTTCAACCCAGACATTTTCGAAGAAATGGGGGCAGTGTGGGTTGGTGACAACTGCACCAGTGCTAAATACTTCTGTATTGTTCCTCCTTAAACATCCAGTGATTGCATTGGCCCTTCTGGCCACAGAACGTGCATCTAAACCTCATGCTAGGACTTGACACTCCTTGGTCTTCTCCCTTGCACCACGTATCTATCAATGCCATTTGTTCTCAGATTGATACTTTTGCACTTGTGCTGGAACATCTTTTCTTTTATTAATTTGTTTTTAATATTTTTTTTTTTTTCTCCCCCCAGAAACATTCAAACCATCCTGAATGAGGGTTTCAGCACAGTCAGTAAATATTGCGTCTTGCTCTTCACACCCTCTGTGAACTTCATCAATGCAAATTCTCTGTTTCTTTCCACACCTTCCACTAAGTGTTAAATAACACAGCTGGGATCCAAAACATGTTTGATGACATTTCCCCACTACCACTGTGTTTGGAAATGTCAGCCAGTTTTTACATTATATATGGATTTAGCATTATTTTAATTTTTCAGAGGTCTGTTACACCAATTCTCTTTCCCAAATAAATGTGCAGTCTCATCTAAAAACTTTGTTTTGTACTATATTTTTGTTTTAAATTAATGTTCATTTGCATTAGTTACATTACCGCCAATTTTTTTATGAGATGGTGAGTACACTTTAATGAAGTCAATTCCGAATTAGATTTTTTTCCTATTTATATCCATAGTTTTATTTGGGAACAATGTTGGGTTGACAAACAATACTTATTTACATCCTTCTGTCTATTCTTTTTAAAGATTTGTGTGTTAGTTTTCTAGTCCTCCGAAATGCAGTATTAAGTCTGGAGAACTCCATGGCCAGTTCTTGAAAAACTCTCTGTGCAAAGCTATCTGTATAGATCTCGTACAGTCTACACCTGTGATGAAATTATAAATATAAGCACTTTAAGCGCTCTCACAGAAGAAATAGTGCTCCGTACCAAAAGTGTCAAAGAGAAAAAATAAGAATTCACAAGATCCATGAGAATGGGTCCTTTGGGAATGCCCTCACCTGACCCTCTCTCCACCAGCATGGCTGTCTCGTGGTTGTCACACAAGACCATTTGATTATGGCATGTGACAACTGGAAACATGGACAAGAGGAAAAAGAAATGGAACACTATTTGTGAAGCCTTCTCCCCCCTCCTTCCATTAATTGCAAGGTGATCCTCCTATTCTAATGCACAGAATTTTGACAGCCCCTTCATTATTTCAGAGCATTTCTTGAGGAGTTCTCTTTGAACACCTGTGAAGAAGAAAAGCCATTCCTCCATGGTGCTGCAGTGCGGAACAGACAGCTCCCATCTTTCTTACAGGTAGGCTGAAAGCGAACACCACATACTGAAATTCTGCATTGAATGATGCAGAACATGATCCACACCTTTTCAACAGAAAGACCTCTTTCACCACTGACATTGTGGTGTTGAGGCATGCAGATGGCTGTAATGAGCGGGGGCTGGATTCTGGGCAAATTCATTAACTCACCTTTTGTCTGCTAATCAGAACAGATGCATCACTTTTGTGAAACAAGTCATAGCACAGTGCTCTCGTGTAAGTTTGCATGTTTCAGCTGAATGTCATGGTTCACATGAATTAATCCACCCTTCAGAACATTTAACCAACCAATTAGATTACTGTCTCGATCTAAGCATTTTTTGAATTATAGCCTAAAACTTTTCTCCGTACATAATCATTAATCTTATTTATCTCACAGCGTACAGTTAAACAAGAGGTATAGCAGGAGCAGCCGGTGTGCTCGGTTATTAGACGGCATTCTTCTCTTCTTTTGTGCTGCTCTCCAGGTTCTCTCAGTTTTTCACCAGCCTTTCAGAATTTGCTCGTTTCCTGATAACTCTCTTAAAGTCCATTTCCTGTGTTCCTGCAGATACCAATTTTCTTCTCAAAATTAGAGGTCTGCCTCTGTAAACTGAGTCCTTTTCTTTTATGCTTATTTTTCTAAGGTAAATGGCTTGGTGATGTTTTTTTGGAACCTCCAGCAAGCTTAGCTGCTTTTGCCTCCTCAGAGTGTCTTGTGATTTGAAAAAATGGGTTTACATCTCTGGTTCCTTACTAATATTAATTAGAGTTTGCATGCATGTATGAAGGGGAACTCACCACTTTTACTGACAGAGGCCATAAAGATTCCTGTACTGTCTCCCCTTTTAGTAGCACTGTTCATGTCACACTGTCTCTCTTAAGACCCTTGTAAATTATTGACTCATACATTCTGTACATACATACACAAAATAATCTTGTGAAAAGAACGGAACTCTTGCTTTTGACTGTCCTGCTTATCAAGAAACTAATCAGATTCTTGTAACTTCAGGAATGGAGTAAGACACTGAAAGCTTTCATGTCTTGGAAAGCTCTTTGGTTCACAAAACCAACAAAGTAACTGGGTGTCCTCCCAGAAGACCTGCCCACACAAACCAGTCTGTACCATCTGTATCACTGGGTATTGTGCCAGTTAATGTTAGAATGGAGAGTAAAAATGACCAGGGAAAACAATTCAAAACATCTCTAGGCTGTAATCCAGGGCTAAACAATCTAAAATAAATTTATGTTTTTAAGAGAAGTGAATTCATTTGTTTTTAATCACAACAGATGGTTTTTAAACAAACAAAAGAACACTGGATCAAATTTATTTTCATTGTATCATGGTATTACTTTAATTCCCTATTTTGTTTAATCACAAAAATCATTCACAATTACATCAGTAATATAAACTTTTGTACATGATAGGCGCCGATGCTTCAGAATTCCAGATGTAATAATCAGATGAAATCAGTTCCCGGGCTAAAAAACAAATGGGAAAAAAAAAACACAAAAAACAAACATTACAGGGTACTTTACAATCAGATATACTTTCATCCAAGTTAAGAGACTGCTAATATATCTTTTCTGTAAACTAGTAAGGATGTATTGGCCTCTTTAAACTGTAAGACCCTTACTATTATTTGAAAATTATTTCTGATAATAATACATTTAAAATCTCAGCTTCAATTACTTTTACTAATGTACTAGTCATAAGCTTAAAATTCAGAGGTTAAGTCAAAAGCAAGGAGATGTCTCGGATTTTGTTCAATGAATATAAACTGCAGACTTGATATAAAACACAGTATGAAAGTAATGCTTTTTTGTGTTACAGTTTAGGACCGAACGTGACCCATCACAAACTTAACAGTGTAGATCACAGTTTTCAAAGCATTTACAGACTATTTCTAACACGACCAACAGAAGTTGCAGTAGACAGAAAGCAACAAAGAAAAATGTTGCTATTATACGGTAATGCTCAGATTTAATGATTGCCAGATTTAATGACTGTGTTCCCATTTAGTATATTTTTGGTGCAGACATGTAAGAAGTGACATGTTAACTCCAGAACAGGCAGTGGTTTCTGCTCCACAGATTTAATGAACCATATCCCCCAACAGATAATGGTATGATGACACCAACAGACAGCAACAGTCTCAGCTTGTGTGCAAGAGCTGAGTTCTGTGCCTGCAGACCTTACTTCCAGTCCACACATATCTTCAAATAAGTGTCCTAAACAAGAGGCCAGACTACAGCAAGGTGTTCTCTGTCCCCCCATTATTATAAAGTTCTGCCATTACGCAGAACATTGTAAACACCAGGGTGAATGCAGGAGAGCCTGAGAAGGTTTGACTTGGTCATTTAGCAGTAAGAGCTTTCATCTAAAAAGGTGACGCCAGTCCCTACTCCAAGAAACCATTAACCATTGCAAGAAAAAGTACAAAGCAGAAAACAAAATTTCTGGTATGTCCCAAGGAAAAAGATTTGTCCAATTTTATCTACGTTATTTTAATCATTGATATCTGATTTATTTATCAGAAACTGCATACTAAACTTATAATTGACATTTTTAGTAACTCACATGCAGTAATTTTGGGTTTTCCTGGTGCAAAGATCTGGACAGAATGCTGGTCTACGTAACATCCAGTAAGTGTGAAGTCTGGGATCCTAAAATACATCTACAGAAAGAGGAAATACATGGTAAGATGCATAGTGTAATGGCTGCTGTGCAAACACTGGCAACCTGTGCTAGATGCTTTATGTGTGCAAGCATACCTCATAAAGACAGGACATCAAATCCTGCAAGACAGCAGAAGACTCTACACTGAGTGCAACGCATTAAAATCAGTGTATTTTCATAACCAGTTTAAGATGATTAAAAAAATGGCTATTAAGGCAGCATTTCACAGAGACTATGACTTACTTTTACATAAGCCGTGTTCCCAGTGCAAACGTAGTCAGTTGGGTGCTCTTCACCTGCAGCACCAAAAGTCACAGTTCCAGTAAGAGAAACTTCTGAAGATTTAGGGAACTTCTGTCCTAAAGCCAGAAACAGCATCTATAAGAAATGATACAGCTGTGCTTACGCTAGAGAAAACCAATGGGGGGAAGAAGGATGAGTGCACAGGGGTATTCTACTCACCAATGATCCAAACCAGTAGGCTCTTCTCTCGTGACAAATCCAGTTGGCCATAACTAACTTTGTACTCCAAATGAGCGATTGGGCCCCTACAGCATGAAAAAGGAGCAATAAAGCCACTGGAATTAATACCATTCAGTTATTTGTTAACAATAATTTTGTTAAAGAAAGCAACAAATGCCGAAAGACATTATTTATGTGCATTCAGACAAATCACACGTATCTAAACAAAATGCTAATTTATGGAAAGAAATTACAGGGCAGGAGGAAATCACTGTGGTTTCAACCTAGTAATCATGAGAGCTATAGATATTTTACTGTCTTTAGTTCACTGATAGCATTTTACTAACACTATGATCACCATCAGCAACTCTGTATCATTTCATCTGTAAATTTTCATTATAATTATGTGACAGCGTAGTTACTGCAGTTGTCAGAGAGGCTTACATGAAAACTATCGCTTTAATTTTAAATAACTGTATTTTTGATAAGCTGATCTGTAGCTAGGATTAGCAGTCTTAAGGAACAGGTAACCCTGGTTTAGAAGTGTTCTCAAGACATAATCCACCTGGAGGATTGTAGCAGCATTTCACATTAAAAAAAAATAACACAGGGAAACAGGATACTCCATGGAAGTATTGAGAATGTTACCAAATACTCTGGTCAGGAGTCAGAACAATTCCAAGGCTGTTTCCCAATATTTGCAAAGTTGGTGTCTTTGATGGGGCACAATCTGTTACATGGACTCCTGACAGGTTAGTTTTTGGAAGATCACAGAGAAAAGGAACAAATCTATTTAGGATTTCTTTATTCTTACCTGTTGAAAAAAGGTATACGAGCTTCACAGTATTCAAAAGAATTCTTTATGCTTTCATGAAGCTTCAAATTAACTGTTAACTTTAACTGTGATCCCTCTTCAATGAGTTGGTAACATCCCAGAATTGGTGGAACAGGCACCTGGAGAAAACCACATTAATTCTCAAGATATGACAACAATACCATTGTAAGATCAGTTATATACTGTCTTAGTTGCTAAAGTACTTCAAAAAATAAAGTTGTTAATTGCCGAGCGGTTTTGAACAGTATCCATCAAACTCTTTGGGCTACTTACCATACACAGATTTGCCCATGTATGTACTTTAAATCTCATCCTGGACTCATTCTGTCTAATTCAGGCATCTAAGTTGCTCACAAATTAAAAGCAGTCAAAGGTACTGGCACCTTCTGAAAGTAATGCAGATGACGCAAGTCCTGAAGTGCCTTCCAAACAGTTTACGATATAAAGAACATTTTACCTGCCTGTATTGGACTGAGAGTCCTATTTAGATGCATTCAACACCACAGGTATTTTTATTCCTGTTTGAGGGCTGGAAAACAACGAGGGTCAGGGATGTTATTACCTGGGAAGTGTAGTAACACAAGTTGAACGAATCTGAAGGAGGAATGAAAGGAAATTTGTAAGGTCCACTATACACAGAATCATCCAGTGGATCGACACTGCTGGACATGAGCATGGCAGGATCAACGGAAGTCACGCAGTGATGGACCAGGATATCTTGGAGCGGAGAGCCATTAGTTGGGAGATTCAAAGTGAGGGTTACATTTGGTGCAGCTCCCTCTATATCACACTGGGACAAAATGAAGACAAAAGATTATTCTACAATATTTCCCTTAAGCCAGAATTAGATGTTCAAAAAATCAAACACAAATATTAAACCATCACACTAAAAATTTTCAGCTGGCTTCAAACCTTAGTACTGACAAATACTTTCAAAACAAAGTCCCTTTCTCAATTCTGTAGCCTCTCCTGTACGGCTAGTGGTGCAGCCTTAGCTAGATGTCTCTTAATTGAGAGCTGCTCTTTAGCAGCAAACCAGCACATAAGCAAGCCAAGGACTTACTGCTATAGCTAAATCATTTTGAATGTTACATAAACAGACTTGGTGACAGTCTAATTAATTCAGTTACTTTTACAACATCCGCTTAATGGATTGCAGCATGCTATTAATGGCCACTGTGGTCCCACGTCAGCTTTCTCACAGCAACCATGTGCAGTGCCTCCATTGTCTTGTCCCTTTGCGTGCCAGCTCAGCAGCACATGATTATACCAAGGCTTTCATTTATGTAAGACCATCCACTCTGCAAGATGACCTAGAAACTTGTCCCTCTGAGAGCAGGAAGCTGTTCACCCACATAATCCCCACCAGCATGGCTGGTGGGAAATAAGCAAGTCTTCAGAAGTGCAGTACTTAGGTTGGCTTCCTTTGGAGACAAGTATCCCACCTCTTACTAATAATTAAATTAGCATGATCCACTTTTTATTACGTCTTTCTCCTCTTAAAACAATGGCAGTTACAAACACAGTGTGCTTTGATAATATACCAAGTATAATTTGGAACCAAGAATGTTAAATACACCAATTATAGAATATATAAAAATGTTAATGTGTTCTGTAATAACTACTAATCTATTTAGTCAACATTCCCCAAATTTTAGTATTAAACAATAAAAGTCATTGCCATATATAAAAACATTCAAATTAGTTGTGCTACTAGTTCATTTCCATGGATTCTGTATCAACAGTTCTTATGTGGATTCAAATTTTGTTGTAATTGAATAGAAGATTTAATTTTTGTATGGTAAGAAAATTAAGTAAAAATGCTCTGTAAAGACACTTGCAGACTAACTATTTCTGAATGAGTCTTCTCATTATTTATTAGATAGCCGGAAACAAATTTGGTGTTAGCACTACTAT
This sequence comes from Netta rufina, assembly GCF_964035555.1. Classification (NCBI taxonomy): domain Eukaryota; kingdom Metazoa; phylum Chordata; class Aves; order Anseriformes; family Anatidae; genus Netta; species Netta rufina. The sequence goes on from NC_140128.1 coordinate 60,688,769, forward strand.
TTCTTAGTCTTTATATGCAAAAGCTGTATGAAACAACTTCTCCCTATTTCATTTAGAATACAACATATGGGAAAATACTTGCAATTTAACTACTGCTGGAGATTTAAGTCCCATAAATAGTTACTGAGAAATGTATGAAGTGTGCAGAAAAAAAAACAGTAAAGACCAAAATAAAAAACACTGCTAACACACTAATATGTAATAGTTTGCTATGCTTTCAAATTTTACCATATTAGAAATTCACTCACCACGTATCAGGGTAAAATTAAATGAGAATTCAATTTCCTAGTGCACTTACACAAAAAGCATTTTGGCGAGACTGGCACAAGAAATGCTCTCACCTTGCAATTCACCACTCCGTAAACTTGCCACATGTCCACGACATCTCTCTTGTCATACTGCATGCACTTGACTTTTTCAGTGATAGAGACATTAACCTGAGGCTTGCCTTTATACGTGTTGGATCTCCAAACCGGTTGCTTCTCATCTGTAGGAATAACCTGAATGTCATCAAACGAGCTGTTTAAACTGCTTATGTTCGTGTTTAAGGGGGTGCCGAGCGGACAGGCCTGTATAAGCAAGTTTCGAAGCTGGCCTATTTTTGCACTCATCTCAGCTTCATTTTTCCGACTTGGAGAAATGTAGTCCAGAATGCCAAACAGAAGAGCAAGTCCTTGAGAGAGTCCACTGATGGTAAGGAGAGGTGGCCGGGGCTCCAAGGTCTCCTCAACCAGTGGAAGACACGCATAGATCAGACCACTCTTCTGGAAAGCCACCACAGGCCAGAGATCCCCTCCTTCGACGCGAACTGAACGTACCGATGAATGATCGATTCGAGTACACGTATCCCGATGCTCCACAAAACTCTGGTCATCCGTGAGCCTAAGTTCAAAGAGCAAGGCTTTAAGAAAATCGTTGTCAGATGGGATAGCCACGTGCGTCGATCCGTTGAAGGCCTCCGCGCGTGTTTCAACGGTGGGGTAACGCCTGCAACATGGAAATAAGAGTGTCTTACTGTCTCATCTTTTCCCACCCAAAATATCATACCAACAGGATTCCAAGAAGCAAAAGCACACCACCCCTTTTCTGGCTGTCAGAGAATGCAAAAACACCACAAAAATCTTTGGAGTATTGACATAGTCAAGTATCTGTGTAGCTCCTGAAGGCCAAGCTCCTAGAAGTAACCTCGTGCCAGCAGACACTGGCAGTGTCCTGATAGAAAGAATGAGAGGATCACAATCTGAACCATGGTCAATAAAACTATTTCACGTGTAATTAGGATTTGTACTAGCAGGTAGATTTTCACTGCAAACTTGGAGCAAATGCTTTTATTTTTAAAAGAAATGTGTATGTCTGTCTGTCTCCTGTCCTGTTGCACAAAGATATATAAATGTTTAAACAACACTAATGAACCCAAGCGTGACCTACCAGTGCAATGAAACTTCAACAACAAAGTATTTCTAAGAGGTGAGATCATACTGAAGACAACTTTTCAGACACTTTAAGAAGACGGCTGCCACACATAATCAAATTCAACTACAAGAGCTTTTTGCCTACCTACGGTATGCTACTGCTATAGCTCTGCTACTCTACTAAACATTCTTGGACAATATCACTGAAGTTACTTATATACAGGCTTTGCATTGCTGTTCTGAGCTTGCACAATAAATCTGCAGCAGTTGCTTTAACTAATTAACAAGATTAACTACAAATCTTTACAATACTGTAAAGCCAAAAAGATTTCACTGTGCCTAAGTCCAATACTTCCAGCAAGAGTTGCATGGGTTTTGTGAGGGGGCAAACTGGACTCTACAGTGCAGGTGCAATGTGTGTGACTTAAGTGCTGTTATGACTGTTTCATTGTTTGTTTGTTTTTTTTTTGACTTTGGATTATTTAAGATGTAATCTTCATGTTTCAGAGACAAAGTTTTGTATATTTTAAATTTGCTATGTTGCATCAATATGCATATTTTACTTCAAATTTTCTAGACATAATGTTTGCAAAAAATCATACCATTCTCTTCTGAAGCAGTACTATTTTAAAGGAAAGAGGGATGAATTTCTTCAAAAACTAACCTAAATCTATCAAGAAAAACTTAAAAGCTGTCTTTTAATAAATAGCAGAGAAAAGAAAAATGCTTACTTCCACTAATGCATTGGTTTTCATCCTTTTTCGGAACTACAAACTCCCCCGACTCTCTCTTAATTTGAGTTTGATAATGGGCTAGCTTTTCTGTATTTTTCTTTGCGGATTCCCATAGTAGTTATCTGCACACCCTCAAAATTCCTGTCACAGGTTACATGCAGGGAACTAAAATCACTTCATGAAGCACATTGCAGTTGATCTGCTCTCAGGCCATATGCTTGTTTGCGCTCAGGTCCACGCTTATAAACAAACATGGGAGAAGCAAATCCATGGACACATGAGCCTTCACTTATTCTCCTTTTTAAACATTTTTTTTAAAGACACGTTGACAGGCTGTTTCTTAAATTGCCATGGAACTTGTAATCCCAGCAATGTAGTACTTTGTTTTTATCTGTGACCTCCACACCTAACGTCCCCCTTCTGTTCCTGAACGCTTGCATGGCTCTTATCCTATTGCCTACAAGTCCCACCTACATCATCTTTTCTTAACTGAGTAGCAGAGTTTTTTGCTGGAGGCAGCTATGCTTCCTCATGCTTATTTTCACTGACTGTGCTTTTTTCTTTGCTTCTTAATCAGGCATCTAGGGCTTTTTTTCTTTTTTTTTTCCCCAGTAAGGAAAAGGGAAGTGTAAGCAGAGAGAAGCCTGAGCTACAAGATCCGTAAACAGGATACTGATGACAGTAAAATGCCTCCCTACAGTCTCACGTCTATTTTGAACAGCAAGGAAACAGTGTGATTTCGCTGCTTGGAAATTTATGAGGGCTTCCCAACCAAGGTTATTGATAAGCAGCTGCACATAATGTTGGTAAGCATCTCTTATTTTCAGCTGCTGTTTCCAAAGCAAAAGGAGATATTTCACTCTAATTCTGTCTGTCTTCTGTCCCAATCTGCCTGCTGTATTTGCTGAAGCTGTCCCCACACCATGGCAACCTTCTCCTCCTCCTGCTGAACCTCCTCAGCATTAGCTGAGTCATTAGATGATTAGTTACCCCTTGTGATCTTGGTTTTTCAGTATTCCCCTCTAGAAAGTGATGAAAACTTAAAAAGATGAAAGTTTCCATGGATGAATGAGCTTTGGTGATTCAAGAGGGAGACCGTACTTGTTGCCTGAATTAAGTTATGATCAGCTCAAAAAAACTGGAATGCTTTGATGTCCCAGATGTCTTCTCTAAGGTTAAAGATCAGGGCTCACGTATCTCCAGCTGAGTGCCTAAGTCCCGAAACCAACAGTTTCCATGTGATCCAGCATTCTTTATATTGTCTACGCGCTTTGTTGAATTTAAGGTCAGTTAGGAGGATAAACTTGGGGTTTCCACAGCCCTATTATTCCCTCTGGGAACTTGAAAGATCTAAGTCTGGAAATCACTTGAAGTATCAAGTCGAGTTTGCCCTTTTCAAAGGACTGCTATTCCTTGTCTCTGCCGCTCACTGTGTGACAAGTTACTTCACATATCCCTGTCACCACCCCCCCGGTCCTCCTTGGTGATTACACTCGCAGACTTTTGGGACACGGCTTTCTCTTTCTCTGTGTTTGTAGAGGGGAGGCCTCATCTCTAGTCTTGTAGGTAATACAAGGACTATAATACTAATCCTAAAACAATCAGAGGAATGCCCAGTGTGGAGAGCTGTCTGCACCCGAAGATGGAAGATACTCTCTCTACTTGCTCTTTTTTATCCTTCTAGGTTTTCTCTCCAGCTTTTCTAAATTCAGCTGAGGACTGTAAGTCACGTCTTTATCCAGGTCTCAGCATTTCTTCTTTCCCTATCCCCCAGTTGTTTTTCCTCTCGTTCTTTGGTACCAAGTCCTCTGGAATCATAAAGTGCAAGGAAATGGGCACATTTCCCAGACTGACCAAACCAACTCACCTAGCCCAAAGTCTTATTTAAAACTATGCAATAGTTCTGAATAATAATAGTAATAAGAAGAAGTCCTGCTTTGGTTCACTAACTTAAAAACCTCTTTGTATGCAAAGATGAAAATCAAATTGAAAGTTGAATTTCTCCCTGAAAATGCTGTATTTCCAGTGCAATTAATGAACAAGACTAAGAGTTTATAAACAAAATGCATGCTCTGTGCTCTGCCTGTTCCTCTGACAGCATTTCCTAATGGCTACCTCGGCTTTTCCATCAATATTCATACCAAAGCAGAGAGCAGCTTGGCAAAATCTTTTTAAAAAATTAAGATTTAGAAGAGAAACCAACACAGAAAGAGGAACGGAGCCGAGAAAGCCCCGTGCAAAACACAGAAGCTGCTAAAAATACACCAGATAACCCCCCAGCGATAACAGCACGGCGATGAGGCGGGGGGGGGGTGGGCTGCAAGGGGTGCTCGGAGCAGCCTCAGCCTTGCTACAAGAGCATAACCCCAGCGCTGCCCAGCTCCCTTTTCCCCTTCCAACCCCATCCCCGGCGGCACAACCCCGCAAGAAGGGTTTTACCTGGAGAAAAGCACCGCGCCGCCAGCCCGGGGGTCGTGCCTCAGCACCCAGAGCGCCCGCAGCGCCATGGCGCTGGGCTAAGGGGAGGGTGGGGGTGGGGGGGGGACGGGGATGGCTGCGGGCAATGGGGGGCGGCCGGGGCAGGGCAGGAGATGGCGGCCGGGACCGGGGAGGAGCCGGGAGCTGCGTGCGGCGGTGGCCGCCCGGCGCAAGCCTGTTTCCGGCGGGTGGAGGCGGTGCCGAGGCTGCTGCTGCCGGTGGTGGCGGTGCCGGGGCTGGGGGACACAATGGGAGGCGGTGGTGGGGCGGCGGAGAGCCGCTGAGGAGCCCCCCACCAGCACCACCACCACCACCCCCGTGCGCCATGGCCGCCGCGGCCGAGCTGTTCGAGGTGGGTGTGTGGGGAGCCTGCGGGCGAGGAAGGGCCCGGGGAAGGGAAATGGGGCCTCCTGCCCCGATGGGTGTGCACTGAAAATGTGAGGATGTGGGAAAATGTGGGGTGTGAGGGGTTCGGGTGGTGGGCTGCGGGGGGGTTGTCGCTCCTTGCCCAGCGGCTGAGGGGTTGTAGGGAGCCTGATGCACGGCCCCCTTCTGCTGGGGGTCCTGGGTGTGTGAGGGCCTGGCTGGAAAAGCAACCCATCTCTTCCTCAGCACACACACCGGGTTGACCCTGGCACCGTAGTGTTCCTTATTCTCAAGCCTTTAAGAATAAGGAAAGACCTCTGCCCTGCCTTTAGCTGCTGTGGAACTGAGGTGCAAGAAGCCAACTTGCTCGCCCAAGGCCATGAGCAGGAAATTTTAACAACACTCCAGGAGCTTCTCTTCTGGTCTGGACCGTGGCCTTTCAGGATGGGACCCGTGGTTATCAGGCAGTGTTTGTCCCCATTGCTCGTGCAGGGGGTGAGGTATCGGTACCAGATATCCCCTGTTTGCTTGTTGAGTCACTCAAGAGCCTGGTGCTTGTTTGGTGTTAACACCAGGACTCGCTTTCCCCAGCCCTCAGGAGAGGTCTCGTGCCTTGCTGTAGGGTCCTCTATATACTCTTACATAAATGCATTGTGCTCGCTTGTATTTATGAATCACTATTCTGACACACGAGTGTTATGACTCATGTCTTTTTGCTTGCCTGTTTCAAAAAAATAGCAAGAATAATATAGTGTCTTCTAAGCAGGTAGGTGCCAGGCCTGATACCTTCTCTGCACCTCCTTAAGACTCTTCTCTAGGAGTCTGTTGATTTCCCAACATGAGGACTGTGTGCTTCTGTTCTTTGTGGGATGGTGAATGGGAAATGACCTGTATGTGGAAAGAAAACTGTATGTTTTGGCAGTTCCGGATCATGCAACAATGTATTTCATTTTGCAATAGCAATAAAGGTGGAATTGCAAAGTAGGCGAGAGCTTTGCCTAGAGATAAGGCTTGAAATCTTGTTTTCCGATATGGAAACTGAGATTTCTTTCTCTCCTGCTCTCACTTCTCTATCACTACAAAGGCAGGAGATGTTATATGGACATTAACTAAACTAATATTGTGTGGTACTTTAGTCTGAGGTGACTACCGTGAAGGTTAGAGCATGAAGATACTTACTATGGGAGTAACCCTGAGCTGAACCTGAGGGTGGTATTTGGCTTCAATGCTTGCATGAAAGCATGTTTAAAAGTAACTTTCAATATGGATATATAAAATTATATAGAAGGATCTGTGCTGAAAATGGACACAACAGGGACTCATTCTTCTATGTATAATTCAAAATGTAATTTAAAAATAATTATTGCTAAACTGGATTTTAACATGGCTGGGTCCAGTTTAGTTTCACTTACACAGACCAGATCAAACCAGGTTATCATCCACTTCAGGCCTATCTCTTATTAAATCAGGAGTATTGGCTGAATGGATAGGATCACGTTAATTCATCTGGAGCTAGAGCGAAGTTCAAAGCTGTGAAGAAATTGACTGTTGAGGCTCATCAGATAACAGGCAAAGAACTTGCAAATTACATTTGTAAAAGCTGATTTTCAGCAGTTTCTGCAGAACTGGAGAGGAAAATTAAAATAGGAATTAGGCTCTCTGATAGCTATAGGTGACCATATTATCAAGATAACATTAAAAAGTCTGTATGAGAGGTTTTTTTAAACAAAACTAAAACTTTGGATTTGCAGCGGGAACATTTGAAATCATGGAACCATGTCTTAAAATGATCATCCCAAGCTTCATTTATTCTTTATAAATCAAAGAGATTATTTTTAGTTTGCCCTTTGTGAAAATTCAGAAGAAAGAGCTCATTTCTTACTCTGTTGGTCAGCATGCTGCACACCATAACATCCCCTACGGTTACTGTTTGAGTAATACAGGACAGGGTTTATATGACAAAGGAGACCTGACTTTAAGCTTCTTTTAGTCTCTGTAAGTGTTCCTGTTAAACAGACGTGTTCCAGGTTAATGCCCTTTTAAAATACTATGGCTGCATCTAGTAGTGATTCTGCCATCATTTAGGTTTGAGTAAACTAATTAACACTCTCTGTTGCTGTGTCAAATTGTTAAAACAATGCAGGTTTGTGATGCAGATGCTGCAGAAGGAGGGAGGCAGGAGCATTGCAGAAGAGCAGGGCACACGAAAGGACGGCGGAGGGGAGGACGGCGGAGGGGACGTGGCTGCTGCAGCTTCGGTTTGGCCTTGAGACTGGGCAGCACAGTGTGATTAGGAGTTGACCAAATTGTTTGCTGCTGGCATTTGGGATGCAGGGGAGGGAGCTGCAGACGCTCTGCGTTCACGTATATTCAAGGGAGATTTAGAGGAGAACAGAGGCGTAATGGCTAGGGTGAAGTTGGCACAGCTATTATTTCTTACGGTTCTAGGGTATGTATATCAGACTTCCTTAGGAGACCAGGCTTTGATACTCTGGCTTGCAGAAAAGCCCTGTAAATATTGTCTGATCAAAAAAAGCACCACTATAAGTAGTATCACTATATATATTTAGGATATATATATAGAGCGTGTATATATATGCATCCATAGATGTATGCACACAGCATCGCTGAACAGTGCACCCTCTGTATAGGGTTCTTCCACAGAGTTGTATTTGGCATTGGTGTCCTTGTAATGGAGCGGTACTCCAGCTGGATTACGGGATCTTCAGAGGAAAAGTTGTGGTTGTGATTTTCATATAAAGGAAAAGTGCTGAGAAGAGCCATAAAGCAATTACGAAGCTGGAGGACTCCCCTGAAGGGAGTGTTACTGCATCGAATGGCTCGTTTCGCCTGTAATTAAAGCTGCAAAAACATTCCCAAACACTGAGATGTAAAGATGACAAACAGAGAGTTTATACTTAGTATGAAAACATCGCATTAAAACTTTTGATGAAGAGGACTCGTGTAAAGGAAACAATGTTGTGTGTCAGGAAGAACTGGGGCGAAGAGCTGAGCGACTTGTACCAAGTACCAGTCAGCCTAACTGGCTGAGCAGAACAGTTACTCCGGTCAGTCTTTGAAAGAGGAGTTACCGGGTGATCTGCTGGAGTTCCTGCCCTGTCTAGCAGGATTCTGCAAGTTGCAAAATATATTTTAAAAGCTTTTATATTTCTGTTTAATAGCTGGGCTCGACTGGATAGGGCATAATGTGTTTTTTGGAGAACACTGAAGTGGCTTTGTTAATGTAAGCAATGACTGGCAATATTTGCTTTCCAACCCTTGCTTTTATGAAAATGCTGTTTTTTCCTTCCCTGTTACTTCTGTCTGTCTGCCCCAAGCTTTATCAAAAGCAGTGATGTTGTGTTTGTGTGTTTCATTATCAGAATGGAGTTGTGGCAAGTACCACTATCAACCAGAACCACTCCTGGCTCTGTTGGGCTGTGTTGCACAGTTTTAGACCCATTTGTGTGTGTATTGTAACAGCTTTCCAGGAAGTCCTGGGGTCTACAAGAATACTTTATTTACTGAGCTCAGATATACTAATGTTAGCACCAAAGTAATAAGTCTGGGCTACCAATGAATCTGAAGGGATAAATAATAATGTGGGTTTTATTTTAAAGGATAGGTGTCATTATGCTTTGTTTTTGTAAATTGTTTTGGGTGCTTAATATTAACTGTGTGAAGAAATGTTTGAGCTGATTGAAGTCCTAGGTCAACTAGAATATGAGCTCTTGGTTTTATTACGAGGTCTGTGCCTTCAGAAAACATTGTCATGTGGGAAAATAATCTTCTTAACTCTTCACTGTTGTGCAGTATTTCTTGAGGAAGATCAGGCAAATATTATGGGATAAACTTGTGTAACCTTGTATTTTTAGCATCATTCATGCCCCGCTTTCTTGGGAAAGTGAAGTCCATTGTCTGCTTTTATTCATCCTTGGTTATTTCCCTTTTATCTGCTTTGTTTCTGCAGCTGCAGTGTCCCGTGGCAATCTGGCACTGTCCTTGCCACGGGGCAGTGCCTTGGTCAGTTTTGCTTGTGATGACGTGTTGTGAACTGAATCGGTAAATTGAGCATCTGCAAACAAAACTTACATTGCCCCATAATTTTTTAGACAAATTTAGACATTTTTAGACAAATTTAGACAGTTCTCTGATCTGGTTTGCTGTACAGCTGAAAGCTCTTGGGCTGCAGCAGAGTCTGGTGATACAGTATCTCATATCAGTGTGGCTGCTGCATGTGTCAGATACTTTTAATGACAATCCATAAGCTCACCTGGAAATGGCTACAGGTAGCGTAGAGCCAGCTCTTCAGATTGCTAGTGAAGCATTTTCTAGTAGTCTGACAATTGCTAGACTGGATGTTCAAACCCACCGTACTAAAAACAGTGTTCTCTACTAAATATGTAAACATAAGAAAGAGGTGATGGGGTAATTGTCAATGCTGTACTTGCTCTTGATTGTAGTAATGCTTCTAAATGCTTTCAAAATGATGCGTAAGCAAAGACCCTGCTGTGGCACATTGTAAAGAGTTTTTATTCTGTGGCTAGGAGCCTTTTGTGGCAGATGAATACATTGAACGGCTGGCATGGAGGACACCAGGAGGAGGTTCCAGAGGTGGAGAAGCTTTCGATCCAAAAAGGTAAAATAAAATTGCATAATGGTCAAAATGAATGCGTCTCGAATTGTACTGGTCTATTACACGCACAACAAAAAGCCTGTCTGTGGCACTGGTGTGTATCCAGTGAAATACTCATCTGGGAGAACTGCTAGAATTTGTGACCATGAACCAATTCTTCAGAATCAATTATTTAGTAACAAGAGTAGGAAAAGTCACTTTCTGATTTAGATCTTTTGAATAAAGGAGAATTGATGTTTGTCAGCCATGAATGTTCTGAAGCACAAAAGTTTCTGGATTAAAACATAATATTAGGCTTTGCTGCTTCTGATGGTTAAGTCAATTTAATGAGTTTCTTGCTAGTTTAGCTCCCTACACTGACTTGCAGGACCCAGTAGTTTACAGCATTGCTGCAAATAAAAGGCAGAAACAAACAGGTAGGATGGGAGGAAAGGCCAGAGCATGGCAATGTTGGCTTAGATTGTTTTGAACTGATTGTGTGCACTGTAGTTGGAACCAAATGAACAGCTTGCTTCTGCTGAATGGAGGTGGACTTGTGCCCCTTTTCCTTGCACTTAGCTGCATGTTGTGACAGCTCATCTTGAGCCAGCTCTCGGCATGTTGATCCTGGGATAAGCTAATCCACTTGACTAAAAAACTAACCAGACAAAAAAGTCCTCTTCTTTTCTAGCTGAGTTGGCAATTTTGGGGAACCAGAAAAAACTAGGAACAGGTGTGAAGGGAAGATCTGTGAGCTGGTGGCAAGGAGGAATGTGTGTGAGGAAAGGAGTAAGGCTGGGGAAGGAGGAAGCAGAGCAGGACCTTCTCCTCTTGCTTGTGGTGAGCTGGCGTGGCTCTGCTGAGAAACCTAGCCCTAAGGCAAGAAAAAAGCTTTCTGTTTTTTGGGCCAGGAACAGGTGGGAACTCAGATGCATGATTTTATACAGCAGTTTTCAACACAGAAGCTTCTGTGTTCTGCACTTCTGGATCTTCTGTTTTCCAAAGAGCGACCATTTCAAATAGCTCTGCATCTTCGCTTTTGTACCGGTATTAGTATTCTTTCTAGGGATGCAATTAATTTAAGTGTTTTCATTTTTCAAATGGTTATAATTAAGGAGGTGAGCGTGATCATCCTCCTGTTATTCTTCTGGAATGCTTTTGAGCTAGGAGGCTCAACAAAACGTTTAGCTACCTGAATGTTGATTTACGTTATGATGACGAATTAATCAAAGTGCAGTAGCTTAGTGACTTCTCACAGTCTTGTTCCCAATTGGGATTGTTTGTAGTTACCTAAGCTAGAAGTCTTAAGAAGTTTAGGAATTACTAGAGTCATAGACAATCTGCTGTTCTTTGAAACAGATAGGAGAAGCTTATTTAACACAGTCAAAGGACATTCATTCTTGAGCAGCCTGGCTCTTTGAAGAAGGGGGGATGTTGCTGGAATTCCTAGCAAGATGATGAACGGTTAACATTAAATTTAAGGCCAGTATCCTACGGAGATCTCTACATGCAAGTTAAGCAGGAAGAAATATGAATATGAAGAAGCCTGGAAATATGCAGCATTGCTTCCTCTAGCTCTTTCTCCTTAGTTGTGTCTGGTGTATACTTCAGTGTAGTTAGTGATTGGTACTAACGCCAAGTCAATTTAAATTCTCATCTTAATTTGTGTTGGCTTGCTTGTGTTAACTTCTGTGATGTGCTTTTATATCTATCAGGACAAGTGGGAGACTCCTGCCCAGTAAATAGTTTACTTGTGGGATCTTCTAGTATGGGGAGAAAGGGAGGCCAAATAATACCAGAAGGTTTTTTTTTTCTTTTTGGTATATGTTTTTTCTTTTCTGTTTTTAGAAAGTGATGCTTTATTTTGTTGTAGAAAGGGTGCTCAGTTCCTTATTTCTGTTTTGAGAAACCTGACCAGCAGCTCTCTCTCGTATTTGAATATTTTCCTGTCTTGCTATACATTGAATGCTACCACTGACTAAATGCTGAATTGGCACAATACCTACTTTTAAAAAAACACAAACCCCAAACTGAACTGAATTAGCTTGTAAAATGAATAGGAACTTTCTGTACTTCTCTATGCTTTTGTTTGAGAGTATGCTTTGTGTTACTTAGATTCATTAACATTTTATTTTCAAAATACTTTTCAAAACTCAAGTCTATTCCCCATAGTTTTCTCTGGCATCTAATGCAATATGCTTACCTTTCGGGCTTCTGGCAAGCAGGAAATGGAGGAAAGAAGTAGTAAGCATCTGCCACAATCAAGGTTCTCTTCAATAAGTTGTGACTTCTTCTAGTCACTTACTGTTGCAAAAATACCACTTGCAATACTAATTAGTTTTTTAGACTAATACAGTGAGGAAAAAAAGGCACTTCAGATGGTTTAAGCAGCAGGATAAAAGCCAGTCATTTTAGCAGAAGAAATTAAATCTGAAAATTCGTTGACCCTCCATGCAACTAAAGAGAACCGCTTTATGTTATTGAGGTGTTGCTCAGAGAAAGCCCTCGATGTTGGCCAGGAGAGGTGCTGTAGACAAGAAGTGCTGAAGGAGTCATGCGAGGGTAGAACAACGCGTTCCACTTTTCCCTTCTGCTTGCCGAGAGTCTCTGTCAAGTGCAAGGGGAGCCAGGAGAGGAACAGCATGCTCGTTCTGCCTTTCAGCAGTACTGCATGTTGGAAGGGCACCAGGTTCACAGTACACCTTCTGAAGAGTACATGTGAAAATGCAGATTCCTCAGCAGTCTAGAGGAAGCTCCCAGGAAAGGATTCTGGCTTCCTCCTGTCTTCTGCTCCGACATGAAATGTGGACAACAGACTTCTCCAATCTTTCATGTATTTTCGGTTATTAGCGTAAGTTTTATGGCTGTGGAGGATGTGGGGAATAGCCCATTTCCCGTGCATCGGTGACTGAGATGTTTAGAAAAATAGGAGCTGAAAAATTGACTGGAATGGGACAGAATGGACAAAAACAGGAATGGAAGAGGAACACATTGAGAATTGAATGAAAAAGAATGGAGGAAATTGAAGACTGCATTCAAATATACTGTACTTGGAGAGGGTGAAATGTGAGTCTGAAAGTAAAATGAATGGGAAATAGCAGAAAAAAGCTTTAAATATACTATGTGTTGTAGGGAGAAGAGAAATGAAGTCAGGAAGTAATATGGTTACAACCAAAACAACATTATTAGACTATGTAGTTGCATTCATTGCCAATTAAATGGACAATGATTTACAAGTTTATTATAAAATCTAGAGTAAAGTAGAAAGTACTTTATTATTATAACCCCTACATTGAAGGGATGTAGCGACCTAAGCTTTCTTTGCTTTGATGAGATGTATTTAAGGAAGATTGGGATAGAGGGATTCTTGAGCCAGTGAAAGAGCCAGGTTCTTGAGCAATCAATGTTTTAACCATTTTCTCCACTCTCATCTACCATTCACATGATCACAAAGCTTTTATGTAGACATAGAGTTCTATACAACTAGGATGGTGTAGTTTTAAACAAAATAGCCTTCCAAAGGTAGGCATGATTATGTCAGCCCTGTGAGGTTTTTTATTTGTTTTTTTAAAAGCTCTCTGTGTAGACGATGCCTTTTGAACTAAAGTCTGCTTTACCATATTTTATTTTAAATTAGATTATTGGAAGAATTTGTAAATCACATCCAAGAATTACAGGTAATGGATGAAAGGATTCAGAGAAAGGTGGAGAAACTCGAACAGCAATGCCAGAAGGAAGCAAAGGAATTTGCCAAGAAAGTACAAGAGCTGCAGAAGAGCAACCAGGTAAAACCTAAAGCGTATAGGCAGTGCTAAGCTTTGTGAATTTTAAAAGCATCACATGCTCCATTAACATTTCTTGGTACAGTATGCTACTGTTTGGGGTAAAAATAGAGGGTTTCATGGAAAACAATTTCCCCTGTCGGAGGGTGCTTGTCTGCATGTTCCATTAATGAGTGTTAGCTAGTCCAGAAGTGAGTCTTCACAATAGCTTAATGGAAGGCACTAAACTTTAAGCAGTTGTGTGCACTTAATTAGTGATTCTGAGTAGTTCTGCAGTTTGAGATAGCCTGGAGAGCTGATGCCTGGGTTCCTCGTGCTTCTTACTGATGTAACTCTCGTGCTTCCTAAAGCACGGTAAGTGGAAACGATGAGAATTGTGTCCGTGTGTGTGTTCTCCCAGGTTGCCTTCCAACATTTCCAAGAGCTGGACGAGCACATCAGCTATGTAGCAACTAAGGTCTGTCACCTTGGAGACCAACTGGAGGGGGTAAACACGCCACGGCAACGGGCTGTGGAGGCTCAGAAGCTGATGAAATACTTTAATGAGTTTCTGGATGGAGAGCTGAAGTCTGATGTTTTTACAAACTCTGAAAAGGTAAGAGCTGTCAGCGGGATGAAAGCAGTTCAAAGCAATAAGCAGTACTGCCCTAATTACAAGCTGCTACCATGACTTACCATGGTCAGACTTCAAACCCGTGAGTGACTGACTTGTTAAAGTTGCATTGTTCTGAAATGTAAATTAACAACACTAGGCTGCAGATTGCTGATAAAGCACTTGTATTCAGTGATGCTTAATGTGGCAATGTTGGCATTTTTCATTTTATGAAATTATCAGAGATTTGAGAAATGCTGGGGAGGCAACTTTAGAGCCTGTACAATATCTGCCTTTTCTTTGAACCCCTTGCCTCAGATCCACCCTGTAATGCAGAATGTTTCTGAATGCAACTTCTTTGTGAAACTTTACTCTGTTGGGTCAGTCCACTGGCCTTGGATACCTTTTTGTCACAGCATGCCTTGGGGCTTTGTATAGTCCTGTGGTTATGTCTCCACCCTCTGAATTTAGAGGAACCAGGCAGGAAAACTTCAAAGAAACGTTAATGCATTTTGTTTTTCTTGTGCTTCAAAAGTATGTTCGTGATGCAAATGTAATCTGAGAGGTCTGACTAATAGAAATAAATTGATGGAATAGTGTCCAGCTGTAAGCAACAAGGCTCATTCACATTGTAGTAAGATAAGTAGTTTTTGTGTGTGTGTGTTTTGGTTTTGTTTTGTTTGTTCCCCCCAAGTGTGTCCTGAGCAATCATCCTGCTATGCTTAAAGTGTGTGCAATGGTATGACTGTAGTAAAGAAAAGTTGCAGTGCATGGAAACAGCAAAAACTTGGTTTGCACATTCAGCAAAAATGTTGTCTTTTTTTTTTTTTCTTGAAATGCCTCTCATAAAGGACCTAAGAATAGGTTAATGTCATCCCTTTACTACTGAGCTGAAAGTGTCTTTCAGGGAGTTGGAAAACTAATAGCTTCATATACTTTTATTTCCAAGAATTCAGTTGCATAGTGATTTTTAAATCATGGTCTGTGGATATATGGTAATTTGCCAGTTGATAATTTGCCCTAGTCAGCGAGGGAGTGCAGAAAACTTTTCTGATTTCCAAGGAAAACAGAAAGGTTCCAGCATAACAAAAGTTCTTATGTAGATAGTCTGTTCAACATCGTCTTCTTTTTTCTTTTTTTTTTCCTAATAGAAAAAAAACATGCATTTTAAAGTTAATTTAAGATGGCGTAGTAAATAACAAAGCATAATTTAAAGAAAATCGTGTTGTCTCCTGCAGAGTCTTGTAAAGAATTCAACTTTTACTCAAAACTTAGTTTTGTAACGCTTCCTGTTGAAGGCTCTGAAAATTCTTTGGTAGATAAATGTGGTAAGCCTGGAAATTGGTAAACAAATTAATCTTTGTACACCCTGAAGACATTCAGCATATCTGGAGGAAGACAAATGTAGGAAAGGCCAGAAGTCTTACGTCAGTCGGCAAAGGAAGCATGTGAGAACACACACGATTTTCTGGATATGTTATTTTACACAGAGTATTTTCAGCCCAAGTGGTTTAGTACTGCTCTGTGACTTTTTGTCTCCAAATTTAAATAGCAAGTAACAATAGTGTTTACAAAAGAACGTGCCTAGATGTGTGGTGTGACATCTTAATACATCTTTGAACTAAAAATATTTCTAAAGCATGACATAGGAGCAGATATTCTAAAATGTAAATCACTAATACTTTATCAGTGTCTTCTCATTTTCAAACTGATGTGGTTTCAGATTCTATTTTGGAGGATGTTGGGATTTCTTATACAAGCTGTCCCCCGTAAGTGTGAGTTTTTCCCTAGGACATCAAGAGCAAAGGACACTAAGAAAGGAGAGGCAATAAAGGATTATGAAGCAGTTATTTTGTGTTTTTTTTTCAGTGATGTTAGTTTTTGAAATCTGTTGGATTCTTACCTCCTTTTTTTTTTTTTTTTCCTCTACATTCAAATTGTTATTTCTCCCATTACTTTCTCCTGGCTTTACTGCACAATTTCCAACATATCATCTCAGTGATGGCTTTTCTTTTCTGTCTTGTCCTAAGCTAGGTGTTGTGTATCTTCATCCTCAGAGTCGTTGTGATTTGCCTTGCGCTGCCAGCTAACCAGGACCTCCTCTGCACGGAAGTGTCTTAAAACAAGCAAATCACTCCAGTTAAAACAATTCAATTATAAAATGATGCAGCACCTCGCTGGTTTGTCATGCAGGAGCATTGTCATGTTTAATGCTTATTGTTCTTACACCCTCTTCCTCATTTATGTTCTGCATTCAACATCATTCCATTATGCCTTTTAACTGGCTCATAACAATATTTTCTGTTAAAATTTTCTCTCGCTCTTCCTTGTCCACCTTTTTTTTCTGTGTTTTTTTTTTTTTCAGATATTTTAGTCTTTAAGCTGTGTTTTACAGAATCCATATTTATTTTGATGTAATAGTTTACAGAAGCATGATTCAATTAAAAATGAGATATGTCTGGATTTAAGCAGAAACCATGGAGAATTGATTTGTCATGGCTTCTGTTGTGCATAAGAAAAGGCCACGAATTCAATAAAAATCTAAGAAGTTAGTTAACAGCTATTTTGTGAAAAGAAGACAGAAAATGTTCCATTTGTCGGGTGCTTTTTTTTCCCTTTTTGATTTTTTCTTTTGGTGATGCTGATGAATAACTGCTAATATATGGACTATCCTAATGACATCAGTATCAAACAGAAATGCTCGTTAGGTATTAAGGTTGCTTTAAGCTAATAGAAATAACTGCTGTTTCATTGGATTTATTTGAGGAGCGTGGCTGCTTTTGATTTAAGAGGCTATTGTAAGCTGACAGTTCAAAACATAAGCGGCTCTTAATAAGCAGAGTGACTGCGCCTTCTTAGAGCCCCTGTTTTTGCTGAACAACCAGCCTCATGCGATGACTGTGCTCTGTTTTCTTACCTGTGTGTCTTGTTCCATTCCTGAAAAGTTTTAATCCCAAGCTGCTCTTCAGTGGTGGGAGAATTGGATTTCCTTACTTCCATTCCTCTCACTGTATTTCCCTGGAACGTGGCTAACAGGAAAAATGAGACAATGTGCATGTTCTCCATGTGTTTTGTTGTGTCAGTGTATTTGAGGGCTTTGCCTGGATGCAGTAGTTAACTTTTCATCAATCCATTTGAGGGGCCTTCCAGTCACCAAGACCAAATAATAAAGACTACAACTGTCACAGAGCTGTGGTTTTGACCAGTTGACGTTAGCAGCTAAATTCACTGTTCTTAATCGCAGAATTAGAGGATGATTTGGGTTGGCAGGGACATTACAGCCCATCTAATCCTAGCCCAGGCTGTCCCCAGCCCCATCCAGCCTGGCCTTGGGCACTGCCAGGGATGGGACAGCCACAGCTCCTCGGGGAAGAATTTCTTCCTTATATCTACCCTAAACCTACCCTTTTTTAGTTGCAACCAGCTCTTTCTTTTTGTGACACTTTCAAAAGTAGCAGTTGCCATTTTCCATAGTTCTAGTTAGCCTACTGAAACAGTCACTGAGCACTACTTAGATGCACTTGCCATGGATTGATCATTGAAAGACAAATGGTAAATGGCCTTTTTGTTCATGACAGCAGGAATCTGCATGCTGCTTTCTTTATTCTATAGTTTTTGTATCCTTGATACTATTCATATTTTGTAGATGCATGATAAATGAAATTTCATCTTAATTTTTGTTTTAGACTTCACAGCTTTTTAAATTTCTAATACAGCTTCCATTTCTCCTTCCTTTGGAGAATGTTAGGTACTCCAGCTATGCTCTTCCTTGATCCCTTTTTCCCCCCTTCTTTCCCTCTTCATGCCAAGCACAGTCATAGCTTTTCTGGATGCAACTATCGTCTAGTTTCTTCAAGTTAAAGAATTCACTGGTGCTTTTACTGGGGTGTCTGAACGGTTTGCTAGCTAATTCACTTCTGAGCTCACCAGAGAGCCCTTCTGGTTGGGTGCAAGTCTGTTTGACTTTTATCCTAATTCATGGTAAAGTATCATGTTGCAGTTCAGCTGGCTGTTTGTGTTGTATTTGTGTATTTTTTTTACAAAATGGAAGGGTGAATATTGACGTGAGATTGCTCTAGCCTTATTATTTGAGGCTGATTAGCTCGGAAACCAAGTCTGTAAGTCTTGTTGGACTGATGTGGTGCTGAGCTATGTGTCCAGACAGCTTGAACACCTGTAGAGGTGTGTCCCATATGAACATATAGTGAAAGAATTTTTATAATGTTTTGCCCTATATAATTGTACGTTAAAAATTATCATAAGCATCAGGAACTACAGGAAAACAGGAACTACACGTATGAAAGCTGAACAGTGGAGATGTGAGAAAGGAATAGCCCACAATCAGATCTTTAGTAATTGACTGTCATGTTTTTATTTCTAACAGATTAAAGAGGCAGCTGATATTATTCAGAAACTGCATTTGATTGCACAGGAACTGCCTTTTGACAGGTAAAATTCTATCTGAACATCTCTTAAAAACAAACAAAATCACCACAACTACTTCACAGCTGTCATTTTCTGATGCTTTTCTTTTTATGGGGGCGGTGGGGGACACGGTGAAGGATAAGATAGGAGAGGGGCTTTACTTCACTCGTGATTCCTGTAGCTTTTGAGATGGATCATGTGCTTATTTCTGTCCCCTCTATTCTTGAATTCATGTTCATGTACTCATGTTGCAGGATCATCTTTACATACACATCCTAAACTGCTTAACAGACTTTTAATGGGATAATTTTGGTGTGCTGACTTAATTAGATTTGGATTAGATGCTTGTAGGTTTTTATGGTTATGAAGCATGTAACTTTTCTGTCATCTTTGTGTTACATATTTTCATTTTAAAATAGATCATGGGTAACAGGCACTCTAGGATGTCTGATTTCTCCTGTGACGTGGATTTGAATTTAATCGTGGTATTTTTTGATATTAACAGGTTTTCTGAAGTAAAATCAAAGATAGCAAGTAAGTTATCTATCCAGTTCAATCCATATTTCTATATATGAAATATTAAAACTGATCTAAGAAATATGCAATACTGTTAGTGATACCGTTTTTGCCAGTGCTCTTATTACATGGCTTGATGGATTTCATTTTTTTATATATTTTTTTTCTTATTTTCTCCATTCCTTTCCAGGTAAGTACCATGATTTAGAGTGCCAGCTAATTCAAGAGTTTACCAGTGCACAGCGGAGAGGTGAAATCTCCAGAATGAGAGAAGTAGCAGCAGTCTTGCTTCATTTTAAGGTAAAAGCAGGGGTCTTAATTTAACAAACAGCAACAACAAAACACCAGGATACAAAAAATGCCTCTTTCAAGTAAACATATTTACACTGGCACAATGACCACATCAGATAACGTATACCTTTACAAATACTGAGGTGTTCCGTCTGGAATCAAATGCAGGGGAATGAAGGAGGCAGATGATGAGGAATCAGAGGCAGTGTCAATAGAGACCATTCCGAGATAATCTTTTCTTGAATGTGTGTGCACTGACATTCATGCTCGAGGAGTGTTAAAACCTGTGGTGTATAACCACGGAGAGTGATGATAATTGAAGCTATGCTAGATTTGTGACAAAAATGGATTTGAAACAGTCTACACTTCAGATGAATGTATTTTTTTTTTCAATAACTTTTACAGAGGAGTCGTATTTCATTAATTTCATTCTGTATTAAAAACATGGAGAACCTGAATTAACATTGAATTGTGTTATGCTTCTTCTACAGGGCTATTCCCATTGTGTTGATGTGTACATAAAACAGTGTCAAGAGGTAATGCATTTTTTGTCTTCCATGCATCTCCTTGGGTGTTGATTTATTTAGTCCTATAAGTAGCTGTAAATATATTATTAAATTTGCTTTTGAAACCCTAGGGTGCATTCCTGAGGAATGATGTGTTTGAAGATGCAGCCATTCTCTGCCAACGAGTGAATAAGCAAGTTGGAGAAGTCTTTAGCAATCCAGAGACTGTGCTAGCCAAACTCATTCAAAATATCTTTGAAGTTAAACTTCAGGTATTTCAAATTTAACATGTTAAAGTTATTGAGCAAGCTTTTCCTCCATAAGTGTTTTATCTGGTAATAACAATTATTGTGAATTTACAATATTCATAATCATGTATAAGATGTGGAATCACAGCTGATTGCCCTGTAGCATTTCATACAGATATTCAGGGCTATTTCAAGTAAAGTTACTTGTACTGCAAATACAGTGCAAATGAAAATGCCCAAATTCAGTGTGTAAAATTAAGGGAATCGATGCATTCATTAGCTAGTTCATAAGATGTCATACACATTTGATTCTTTTCTATGTACTATCCCCAGAACATATCAGGAAAGGAAGTTTCACGTTTAGTGATATCTTTATTCTGTTCATATTTGGAATTAAGTTTCATGTATGAGGCTAGCTCTGAATAAAGAAAAACAATTTATGCCAGGAATGTTTTTCTGCAGCTAATACACTCTTTATATGAAAGTTTGGAGTAGTTGAAAACATAGTTATCCATCCTGCAAATACACTCTCTTAGGTGTGTAAAGTCAACAGAATGCCTACTCATTGCAAAAATCAATTTTCCTGTCAGCATTATTCCCCTTATTGATAATAATATAGTGTAGGGATTGAGCTTGTGTTTCATTCCTGAATTTATGCATCAATTTTGACTTATATATTATTTACCATAAGATATTTTGTCCAAATATTCAGTTACAAGAAGGCTCTAACTTGTATGTGCTTTGTGTATTATGGTAAACAAATATGAAAATATGTCTTTTGGTTGTTGTCAACTGCAGAAATGCATTTAGACCTCTAGTTGTTTTGATTCTTAATGAGACCAGATCTTGTGTTTGGTCAAGTATCTTTTCAAAGCAGTCTCTCTCTTGTATTTGCTTCATATGCTACTACTTTTTGAAGAAGATGATTTAATAATTATAAAAATCCCTTGAACTATCTGTAGGTTATGCAAGGTCTATGGATCAGAGACTTAAAACCAAAGAATGTATGCGTTACTTAAGATGTGTGCTTTGAAGGAAGCATATATGTAAACCTAACAGGTAGTGAGTATGACCTGAGGTTTAATATCTGTTCTTCTAAAAGATGTACCTAAATTTTGCAGATTTATGTAAAGGACCAGCTAGAAGAACACAGGAAATCAGATGCAGAGCAGTATCTTAAGAATCTCTACGATCTGTATACAAGGTATTTACATATTGATGATGAAATTACTGTTGTTGATATCCACATGTAATAAACTGAATGTGTTATCGAGATGTTGGAAGAGAGGACAAAAAAAAAACTTTTCAAAAAAAAAAGCTGTTAACCTTTCCAGTGATCACATTCCTAAAGAAAACTGTAAATAGCCATTGTTATTTTTAATGGGAAATATTTAGAATAGTGGTCTTTAAGTGTAATTTTAAATCTGGGCAAAAGCCAGTCCTCTATATCTCACTTTAATTGCAATTGTGCTGTATGTATTCAAACATGAATTATGCAAAGTTCTTTCCTTAAATATAAAGCTGCTAGAAGTCCTAATCACAATCAGGATTTTGTTGTACTATGTACTTTACAAACATTTAATGCTGTAATTCATACAAATTCAACCTTCTCCCCCTCTCCCCTTCTTTGTTTCTTTCGCATAAAGAACTACTAATCTTTCGAGCAAATTGATGGAATTTAACTTGGGTACTGATAAGCAGACTTTCTTGTCTAAGCTTATCAAATCCATTTTCATTTCCTACTTGGAGAATTACATTGAGGTGGAAATTGGTTATCTGAAAAGTAGGAGTGCTATGATTCTGCAACGCTATTATGATTCCAAAAACCACCAGAAGAGGTCTATTGGCACTGGAGGGTAAGTTTTTTTTTCTATAAAGTTCCCTACTTCTAAAGTGGAAGGGAGGTGGTAAGGGGAGAAACATAGTGTTTGCCATGCCAGATGTGCAGTGATCAACTGCAAAAGGGCAAGCTTCTAAAGTGACCTACAGCTTTTTATATTTGCTATCATTTTATGTTAACTTCCCTTAAAAAGCGTATTGCTCTTGATACATGTGAAAGGTGATGCATGGTATTTATATACTGATGGAAAATGAAAAATACCAGTTAAACCTATGTTTCAACTTAGGATCCAGATCCACAAAAGGACTGAAGCAAAATTAAGGTACCTAACGCATGTGTATGTGTGTATCTAAAAGCATACATTTTTTTTCACCTGCCCAGGTCTTGTGGTCCCCTCCCAAGACCTAGGAAGGGGAAAAGACCATAGCAATGTCAGTGAGAAAGCTCTTAATGAGCCCAGAAGATGCAATGGACTTAGAGAAAGGTAAAAACAAGACTTCATTATCCTCAAGGTAGAGAAACTAATAAAGGAGTAGTGAGACGTGGGAAAGGAAGAATTAAAATTTGAGAGACAGAGGTGATGAGACTACTGCACCTTTCAAAGCGTTGTTGGGGTCGGTGTGTCAGGCATGAAAATTGTTTTGGAGAGCACAACAACAAAATTAAGTGAATTAAAAAACAAAGATGAAAATTTAATTTTCTTGGGGAAAATTAAATTGATTATAATGTCAGACTTAATGGGTTGCTTTATGCATGGAAATGTGTTGGAGCATGCTCGACTAAGTCAGGACTGCGTAGATAGGAATGAGGATGAGAAGACTTGTGGGTGTGGATAAGATAGAAAGACCTCATTTGTGTTTTGAAAGTAAAATGTGTCAATGTATGAAAGCTTAACTTCGTCCACAGAGCATACATCCCAGAGGATTTAATTGAAATTATTTTTATTCCCCAGTGGGGGAATAGCTGCTCCCATGGTGCAGATGTGCCATGGTAGAATACGGTTAACTCTGGGATCAGAGGTGGTTGTTTTGCATTTACTAGCAATTTTTTTAAGCTTGCAAGACTGTCTTAATGCTTGCAAATCCTAAACTGTGTCTTGGGTTCTGTTTTTGTGAGTTAACAACTAAAGCATCCTAAATCACTGTTGAATGTGAATGTCAAAATTTCCATCTAGTGAAATCTTTTGGTATTTCTTTGTCCTAGTATTCAAGACCTCAAAGAGAGAATAAGGCAACGTACAAACTTGCCGTTGGGGCCGAGTATTGATACCCATGGAGAAACTTTTCTCTCACAAGAAGTGGTGGTTAACCTTTTGCAAGAAACTAAACAAGCCTTTGAAAGATGTCACAGGGTAAGTTTGCTTCCTGTAATCTCCATTAGTGATATAGTTGTGCTTATGAAATTAAATCTTCAGGTTCACTTTTCAGTTTGATAGGACGGGCTTTAGTCTATTAAACAAATTTTCTTATATTTTTCACTGATTCAGGGTCATGTTGGGGGCTATAGGTTTGCTTTTGAAATGTGTTTTTTAATACAGTCTATGTTTGGAAGAAGTGGGGAGGACTAAACCTATTTGTGTAAATTGCATTTTTTAAAATAAACTAGACCTAAGAACTGGGAAACATTTAGTGTATGTTTTTTGTGTGTTTAAGAATACAGATACTAATTCAGCAGTTGATCTTTAGTGTCAAGTGCCAGTTGTTCTAGCTTACGGGACTAATCACCAGTATCACCAACAAAATTACTTATTATATGAGTAGAAATAACCTTTATTATTGTTTGCCTTGGTAACTTTCTACTTTTCTTTAAAAATACTTTAAGCTTAAAAAGAAAACAACTCTTTGTTTTAATTAAATCACTTGTTTTACTGCCTGTCACTTACTATTTGGTATTTAGTTTAAATGAAACCCCTTGTAATTTAATTGCAGACTTAAATCAATAATTGGGATTTTTATTAGCTAAACACACTTAATTCTAACAGTATTTTATGCCTCTAACATTCTAGATTAGTTCAGTGTATAAAGCTTTTAACACTTTAGATATTCAGAAGTTTTAATATTTTAGATTCTAAGAGGGGGTAAAGATGTAATAAAATACAAGTATGGCACAGACGTGATAGACATTCCTAGTGGTGGAAGTCAGTAACTGCAAGACACAGGTAGAACATCTTTTTTCTCAGTATGATAGTTGCTATGAACTTTTTAAATTCATGATACCAACTTTTTGTAATTGTTCATTCTTTCTTTTTCCCCATTCCTATTAGGATCAGATTTTTTTAATGCTTGGTCTAAAACCAATTTATTTTTTTTTTGGGGGGGGGGGAAGGAAGGAGGGAGAGGATGCTGCTAAGATTGTCATGGAGGCAATTCAATATGCAAAGAAAAAGTTAAATAAGTCCCTGGCTAGCTTATGGCAGTATTTATATTATGTGACAGATGTGTACAGGTACACTGTGTGTCCTGACTGCTTTAGGAAAAATAAGTTGATAGTTCTGAACGTAACAATATATTAAAACATTCCTCTGATTGGAAATTTCTGTAACAAGGTGGTGTTTTTTATGGTTGTTTTTTAGGCATACAGAGGAAGTCTTTGGGAATGCTGTTATGTAAATTAACTTGAATTGCAATAATAATTTTATTCCTAGCTTCTTAAATCTTCACTTAATTCCATAGAAACCAAAGCCCTATTTCTTATGTGCAAAAGCCCTGTCACATTTTTCTTTAGAAAGTGGATTTACTGACAGGTTGCTGTCCAAAATCCTGTGTTGCTTACAGTTCATGAAGGTATATATGTGAGCATTACTCTACTTAATAAAAATTTTCATGCTCTGACTCCAGCTGAACTGTGATAAATGGAGCTGAGGTTCAGTCTGGATTATTTTTTGAGGTATGGTGACAGTGATGGAAGAACAGCTGTGCTGGCTGACAGTGAAGGTCCATCTAACCCAGCGTCCTGTCCTCTAGCAGTGGCTACTAGCAGAAGCTTAGTAAAAGACAAAAAGGCAGGGCATGTATAGAGTCATCTTCTCCAGGTACCTTCTCCCACCATCCAGCAGTCTGTGGTTCAGGTGATTGCTGGGATTACATCTAGATGCTAGTGTTTTAAGAACTTAATGAATGGCTTCCTTAATTTATTATTATTACTATTAGAATCTGTTTATTTTTGCTTTCTATAGCATCCTGTGGCATATTATCTTCATTTTAACTGTTGATGCTGAAGAATTTGTTGATACTAACTACTGCTCCTGAGTAGTTCTCTGTATGGATACTTTTAATTTAGAATAAAATTTCAGTTATTTTGAAGTATTTATTATATTTTAAGGTTATCAATATCAGATAAACTTTCAAATGTATGTAGAACTGACCTTTAGGATATTTTTTTCTTTTTCTTTAAAGCTCTCTGATCCATCTGACTTACCGAAGAATGCGTTCAGAATTTTTTCTATGCTTGTAGAATTCTTATGTACTGAACACATCGATTATGCATTAGAAACAGGCCTCGCTGGTGAGTATAATATCTTTTGAACGCTTCATCTCATTGACCTTTTCATGCAGACCAACTTTACAGATCGTTGCCTTGCCTTATTGATTGGCTTTGTTCAAAATATATTGGCTAAATGAAATTTGGTTTGTGTGTTTGGAAGTCAGCTTTTAATGTCTTCTGAAGTGTTACTTCTACTTGGAGAATTCATGCACGGATGGAAATGTGCTGCTGTCTTCAAAAAGATTTGTATCAGAAATCTGGACATCAACACTACTTCTGCTAATTGTTTTTATATTTATGCATTTTAAAAAGTGACACTAAACAAGAAAACTGCTTATATTAAAAAGTTGATAATGAGAACCAGTCTTTCCTCAGTGAAAGCATAAAAACTGTGTTCTGAAGAAATATTTAAATTTTTCTTTTTGCTTTTGGAAACTTTAAAAGCAAGATATTTCTATGCTTACCTGATATAGCTATGAGAAGTATTCTATATATGGCACCATGGTAAATTTTTCAAACTCTAAGCCTGTGATCTAATAACTCATGGAAAAATCCTGCATACTTAAAATACCATCATGCTAATTAAAGAACTGCATATCATTACAATCCTAACGAAACCTTCTTTGCTTTAGGCATTCCCTCTTCTGATTCAAAGAACGCAAATCTTTATTTCTTGGATGTTGTCCACCAGGCCAATACTATCTTCCATTTATTTGATAAGCAGTTCAATGATCATCTAATGCCATTAATCAGGTACCTTTATTTTGATTCTTTTCCTTTTTGTGAATGGTAACTTTTGGTGAACAAAGCAATTTTTTTATTCTTCATCTCTGTTAAGAGGAGTTTATTCTTGGAGTGGTTCTGCTTGATGTTGTGGGAAGATAAAATACTGTAATGGGAGGGAGAGGAAGGGAAGTTAAACTGATCTGTATCTTAGATAACCACGGGGAGAGAGGGAGCTCCAAGAGTATTGATACGAAGTAGAGACAAGTTGCTCTGCAGAGACCTCACTGCTCTATTGCAGACCAGGACTAAAGGATTTTTTTTATTTACATCCTGGGCTGAGCTGGCAATATCAGGGCTGCAGAGATTGTTGGAGATATCAGTCTCTGCAGAGGAAGAAGCTCACCACATCATGAGCTACATGAAAGCTGTATGTTGTTAGGACCCACTGGTTGGATACACTCAAGGCAGAGCTCACAGATGTTCTGTGAAAAGCTGGGTTTGCTTGCTAGCGTGGCAGCAGCTGGCAGCAGCAGAGAAGCACCGTGTTCAGCAGACACAATGCTGCTTGAAGTGTCCTGCAGTACTGCCCGTCAGCACTCCGCAAGCCCTATTTGTAGGGTCCAATGGGTTTTGAGGCTGTTACTTGTTGTTCTAAAGACAGCTAACTCCATCTAAACTAGTCTTTTTTTTGATGGGATGGTAGATCTTTGCATGTTTCTGTTGTAATTAACAGCCCCAGCTAACAAATCTGTGCTGGTATTTTAACCTCACTTACACAACCCTTTATGCTGTTGCAGTTCTTCTCCTAAATTGTCTGAATGCCTTCAGAAGAAAAAGGACATCATAGAACAAATGGAAGTGAAGCTGGATATGGGTATTGATAGGCAAGTAAACATTTAAGCTTTCTGTTGATCACTGGTTCCTGTAAAACTCCTTTGTGATGTATTACTAGTTTTCCTTTTTTTTTTTTTTTTTTTTTTTTTAAAAGGTGAATTATTTCTGAACACAGGATTGATTTCTTCTACCTTTTATTCTGCATACGAAGTTTAGATTTTGTTTGTTTACAGGACATATCTTCCATGGCAGATTTCTGACCTCTGGAAGGATATTACTGACATATTTGGCTATGCTGACAGAGTGCTTTTTATTTTATTTTATAAAATTCAGTTTTATCTTATTGTCTCGTACTTTTTCCTTTAAAGGCAGAAGGAGTGATGATTGAAATAGGTTAAAGGATTGCAGAATTTCCATAAGGAGCAAAGTTTGACAAAAATAGGTTAGATGACTTGTTTGAATCTGTGCAGTGCTATGGATTAGACCTAGTCATAGAAGTCTGTAGACCTGGAATAATTTTGTTTCTGACATTGACTTGCTTTGAGGTTGTGACTCATTTAAATCTTTTTTCCATTTCTTCATATAAAAATGAGGGGATAGCCATAAAAATTGTAAATGAAAATCATAGCTGTTCTGCAGCAGGGGAAAGTAACAAGCTTAATGTTAGGAAACCAAACTTGTGTGACTGACTGCCCTACTTTGCTCCAGAAAGCATGCAGTGTTCCAATATTTCAAGGATGGTATTCAGCCTAGAACCAGTTACCTAACCTTTACATCGCTGTTTTCTCTCTGCAGTGATGGAAATAAACCTTCTTGTGGGAAGTAAGGGCTACAATTGAAATTATCACTGAAGTTTTTATAAGAATCTCTCTGTACTGGAGAGGGATGAGACCAGCATTGCATAGAAAAGCAGGCATTGCATTTGTGTCCTACAGGGCACTTCCTGCAGAGATGAGGAAGAGATTTGATATAATATATTTGCAGAGAGCTCAAAGAGTTATTTCTTAATAAGCATTTTCTGCATGTGCAAGAAGAAAGGTGGAGGTGCAACGTGTGCAAGTAACAATCGAGGTTTGAGCTGCTCCTGCTAGAACTTTATCTAGAGGCTTAAATTCAAAGCTTGAAATAAAATACTTGAAGTATAATTGAGGCTGTACGACTGGGTCTAGCAGGCATGGGTCAGTCATCAGCATTAGAATAGTTTGTAGCTGTTTGTGTGAAATAACAAATCTCTTAGAAGTGGCCGTAAGACTGTGAAGAACAAGTCCCTGTTGGAAAAGAGTACGTTCAAAGGTTTGTGGATGGGGTCTTCAAAAACATTTAAGCTTTGGCACATGCAAACGAGATTAGTTTTCAGATGAATGTTATGTGTAAAATGTGTCTATGTGCCTGCTTACACTCTGCTTTGTAGTACCATTGATGCTGTCAAGAACCGATTAACTTGTTAAAGAATTTATCTAGTTTTAAAAAAAATTTTTTTAAAAAAAAAAAAAGGTAAATTTCTAGATGTTGATGGTTTCAATACCACCCAATCTGTACAGGTCCTGCAGCACGTTCTGGAATGGCATTCCCAACAAATGTCTACCTCTATAAAAGTGATTTACTCTATGCATAGAAAATAATGAATTTTAAAGGATCAATATAGTCCCTCTTTAGATATATGTGGTGTTCTCCTCTTCACCCATAGAACTTGAATCTTTCAAGTCCCATAACAGCCTTGACTGTGTTTTTTGAAGGGGAGCAGGGGAAAGGAGGGAAGTTTGAGTGGAGGGTGAGGTGGGGAAAAAGTATGGGGAGAGACAGGAGGAGGTTCCTGGCAAAGGTGGACGCTGGGACCTCTCTGAGCTGCTTTGATGTTTGACTTTTGGGTTGCACTTAAAAGCAAACCAGTTCCTTGGCCTTAGATAATGTTCTGAAAAGACATATATGGAATTGGAGGAATAAATGGCACTATAAAACTCTACTAGAATTTTGAGAACAAGAGAAATACCAAGCTGTAGCACAGAAAGAGGTGCTCTCCTTACCCTCATTTTCTTTCATTTTTGCAAGTGTTTTCTGATGCAATGGGATCTAATTCTACTAAGTTAAGTGTTTGGAATGCTTCCTTCGGTTGTCCAGTTCCCTCAGCAAAGAGGAAAGCTATCCAGTTTCTCCAAAGAGCTGGGTTTGAATGGCTTACTTCTCTGTTAATGTGTCCCCTGTAGAACTAGCTGGTCAGGATGCTGTGTTGGTCTTGAAGACACTTAAATTAGAGCAAAGTGGTGTTTTTTCCCCTAATTCTCCTTTTCTTAACTGCTTATTTAAAATCAACTTTGTCTTCTCCAGAGAACTGCATTGCAGGTTCAATCCCTTGCTGCTTTCAATATATTTGCCTTTTGTATATCTTATATAGATTACAGAAATATTAGGTAGTGAGATTTTTTCCTCATCGTTTTATGCTGCATACTTTTGCATAGAATCATGTCAATATATGTACATATAAAAATCAAGGAAATGAAAGCATTCTCTTTAAAACACCAAATTTATTTTTAACTTTAAAGGACGCTGAATTGTATGATTGGACAGATGAAGCACATCTTGGCTGCAGAGCAAAAGAAGACAGATTTTAAACCAGAAGATGAAAACAATGTTTTGATTCAATATACTAATGTAAGTAAACAAAGCTATATAGATGAGTTGGAACTTCAAATGCACTTCAGTGATATCAGGTACAGGATGATGTTTAACAAAGACACATTTGACAACATTTGTATTTGATTAATTTAGTTAGCAATTCCATTTTGTACTAAGCAATTGTAAACTGTTCTGGGCTCTCTTCCTCACACTGAAGAGCAACATTAGGAGTTTTGTATCTAGTGTCAGACACAGATCGGTAGCTGCTGGACAAAATGTCACATTCTTTCCCTTCCCAAGAGGCCCAGATTTGAAACAGGTTTTTTAGCTGAAAACTAGTTTCTGAAACTCATAGCTTAAAGCTAATTATCAGATGCTCTAGTTGCTGGGTGCTTTTTACCCGTAGGATGTCAGAAGCATAAGAAAACACGATGGGTATGGCAAGACCAATTTTTCCTGTAAAATGTTCTTTACCACTATATCTGTTGAAATCCCAGACTCCAGGCTGCAGAAATACAGCTGTAGGGCTGGGTTACATTAGTCTGTTGTTAGGGAAATGCAGAGAGGTGTAGAGAACAAATTATTATTAATGGAGAGAAGTAGGAGGACTGCCTTGAATACCTGAAGCCAGATGGAAATGGGAAAAGTGGAGCAGTAAGATTGGTACTTGTGGGAAGAGTGAGAATGGCTGTTAATTTAGGCTTATAATTACTGCTAATGAGGTTTGTAATCACCTTGGTTTTCCCCCTGGGTCAATCGTTGCTTAAATTAAAAGCACAAACAGAAGTGCTCTCTTCTGAACTGATATGAAGTAAAACTTAGTGGAATGTTGTCTTGCATCTGTCTTTCTACTTGCGTTTTTGCCTCTATGGCAAATGAAAAACTGTTTGAATTGTTAATTAGAAAATAACTAATGGTGTTGTGCTTCAGCAGTTTTAGAACTTAGTAACTGATGTTTAGCTTATGATCAAGTAGCCACTTTATGAGAACAGGTTCCTAGAATTTATTTATTTTTTTAAAGGCTTGTGTTAAAGTCTGCAGCTATGTCAGGAAGCAGGTGGAAAAGATCAGAAATTCTATGGATGGTAAGAATGTCGACACAGTTTTGATGGAGCTTGGAGTTCGTTTTCATCGACTCATCTATGAACACCTACAGCAATATTCCTACAGTTGCATGGGAGGCATGTTGGCTATTTGTGATGTGGCTGAATATAGGAAGTGTGCCAAAGACTTCAAGGTAAGCTATGTGTATGTTGGTGATGTACAGCCGTGTTTCTGAGTTAGATACTATTTTTCACCAGAAGTTTTCATAGGAAATCTTTATAAAAATAGTCTGTTTCTGTTTGGACGTCACCATTTCACATAGTGATGTTACATATTCTGTTCCTGTAATGGTAGTTCTTTATCGTGTCCTAAAAAGAACAAAAGCCCAGAAACTCAGAAAAACATGTGCCTATGCATGTATTTATGCACACATGAAGAAAGAATGACTGAAATGCATCTTCTGTAGGGAAGAAGTGTTTTGAGAATCTGGATGGATGTTTTGTTGTAAGACTTAGAGTAGCTTTTATTCTTAATACCCATCTCTTTTTTTGTTTTTTCCCTCTCTCAACCACAGATTGCGCTGGTGTTACAGCTGTTTGATACTTTGCATGCACTTTGCAACCTCCTGGTTGTAGCCCCGGATAACTTAAAGCAAGTTTGCTCAGGAGAACAACTTGCTAATCTGGACAAGAACATCCTTCACTCCTTTGTTCAGCTGCGTGTTGATTACAGGTCTGCTCGTCTTGCTCGTCACTTCAGCTGAGAGCATGGAATGAAACCTTTGGGCAGGCCTCAGTTAGAAAGCACAGGGAATGATTTCTTACCAAACCATGGTTGTAACTTTTGTGGGGTAATGACTGTTCAGACTAAATCAGCAGCCATATTTAGACATGACTATGTAGAATGCGAGCAGGTAAAAATCAGAATGATATCTCACGTAACCTAAAGTTCTCCCACTGATGAATTTTTTTGCAAAACTACTTGCTACTGGTTTTTTCTTATTGGAAACGTTGTGGGGAAGCAAGTGGTACATTGAAAGTATTTTAGTCTTCAATATTGAATTATCAGATACCATTTGTTAGACTTGAACTACAGAGCATAGCGTAGGTAATGGATTACATAGAATAGACCACTGTAAAAACATTCTTCATCAATTTTAATGACTTAGACTTCAGCACAGCTAATCATAATCAAATTATCTTTGATTGGTGTTTCTAAGTCATTTCTTTCATTTAAAATGTTATCCTGCTCAATGTAATTTCTTGCTCTAATTAATTAGTTTGGAATTTCTTTGAGATGTAGAAGTGAAAGGAACGCTATCCCAGAAAGATGTAATTTATTCATTGTGTAGCATTCTAAACAGAACTAAAGTGGTGAAAAGATTTTTGATTTTTACTTTTTTTTTTTTTTTTTTTTAACCTAATAGTCAAGGGCCCACTGGGATATATTGGGATTGTATGACATTCTTGTTTCTGTTTGTTTGATACTGGCACACTGAATTTTATATATGCTTCTAAAGGTAATGCAGCTGCCTTGTCAAAGGCGTCCTTGCTACAAGGTGAAGGTGCACATGGTTGGGTTAATACAACTTTTTCCTGTCTCTTGTTTTGTATGTAAATAAATTCAGATTATAACAAGTGAAAGGATAAAATGTAGCCCAATTGTTCATTTGTACGTGGGAGGAACGGACGGCAGCTCTAGCAAAAAACCTAAAGGTAAAATTTCTTGTGCTGAAGATAAGTGATCCTCAGTGCCTGAGCAATATGAAATGGTGAAGTGTGCAAAAGCTTCTCTTCCACTGCTCTTAATTTCAATATTGGAGACAGACTACTTTTACGCCAGTTATGCTCCAGCATTTGTTGAAGGTGCTTCTGAGATGGAGCCATAGTGTGCGTATAGTAAACTGAAGCAATTAGTGATGTTTGAAACATTTGGGGTAGCTTTTCCACAAACAGTTGAAAATTGTTATGAATAGACCTTCGTTCAGAATAAGCTCGTGGAAAACAGGTTGGAACTGCTGTGGTTTGTGTCTTCAGCCTGACTTGCATCAGCCTTGAACAGATAATCTGTAACACTTCATTTTATTTCTACAGTGGGCTCAGCATACATTATGAAAACTCCTTTCTCTCCCATTGTTAGAACAGCGTTTCTATAAATTTACATTATTGGTCAGTCAAATAAAATTATTTTCCTCTTTTGTTAATGACTTCCCAGGTGCAGTCAATATTGACAGACTTGTGTGGAACTTCTCTTGGTTAGCTGAGTTTCTTCTGCTTCATTTTATATTTAGCAGAGCATTATATCGGTAAACAAGAGAATGGGTGCCAGACTTTCTCAAAGTATTCTGTGAGACTGGCTGCTTTGTTGAGCTGCATAGCTCTGTTCCTTGGCCATGGCAAAACCACAAACAGGTTTGGACACTGGAGGAGGCACATGCTTGCACTGCTGCCATTTTTTTTTTTTTTCAAAAGCTCTGATGTGAATTCAGATGATACCTCTCTTACCTCTGTAACTGAAAGCCAACAATTTTAAGGCTGTGGTTTTATTAACCAATACAAAACCTTTCTACAAAAAGTGTCAATTTGTAATAAAGACTTAAGAACAATGAACATCATTGTAAGATTGCAGATCACAGAAGTGCTTCAGAATTTGTTGTATGATTGTTTTGAGTTATTTTAAGGTTGTATGAAATGTATTTACCATATTTCTTGCTTTATTAGCTGTGTTTCTCATGCATATGCTCAGTGCAATATTTTCATTATGCCTGTTAACAGGCGGTGGCATAAAGTAGGTGAATACTTAAAAACGTAGATATGTAAACTCTTCCTCAATAAAAAGAATTTCCTCCAGATACTTTTTTTCATTTCATTTCCACGTTCTACGAATATCTTTATACTCAATTGTAAAAAACCCTTCTATTTAAAAATAAAAAAAGAATAAAAGTAACTTTACTGACCAAATTTATCACTGGTGTGAGCTCTCCCTTTCCCCTTTCCTTGAAAAACCTCCCCAGGCACACACAAACAGTTTCTATTTTGGGAGAAGACTGCGTTGTCAGTAAGTTCACTTTGCAATACAACTGGGATCGGGATGGGGCAGGGAACTATCATTTTCACACATTTCTAAGTTTAGAGCTATTATAGCATGTAATTTGGGAAAATATTTCCACTGGTTTCTGAATACAATAAAGTACTATCCAAAATACAAATATGCATTTTAACGTTGGTGTAATGAAGTAAAGTATTGCCTTCCTAATGCTCGCTCCTAGAACATTGGCATTTAACAGGCTGGCAGCCAAATGGATGCCTGAGAGGAGGTGTGTGAATGTGTGTGTAATTATGTTGTCTACAATTGGTGAAAATGGCTTTGCAGTAAACTGTTGTAGGCTGGAAAATAAGCTGTGTTTTTAGAAGTCCTATAATTTCGTAACATTATTTGGTGTTGTATAATGTTCGCGTGCACGCAGAGCGCAAGGAGGAGTAGGGGCTCTGTGAGAATACTTCTCAGTGCAAGTAAAAATGAAATTGGGATGTGGAAGTGCTTGGAAAAAGAGAAGATCTAGATATTTAGAAAGAGTAAGAAGTGAAGACATCAATTAAAAGGATATGGAGAACAACTTTAAATGAAATAACATGGCATGTGGAAGAAGGAGGTGTAAGTGTAATTAATAGAAAGCTGGCATACACATCAACCCGTGAGAATAAGCAGGATTGGAATTAGTCTTTTTTCAGCTACATCCCCATCCTGAAACGAAGTAAGCCTCCAGAGGAGGGGGACTGGCTAAAACACTTTGCCTTGGCGCTGCTTGTTCATCTCAAAACCATTGG
Source organism: Netta rufina (assembly GCF_964035555.1). Classification (NCBI taxonomy): domain Eukaryota; kingdom Metazoa; phylum Chordata; class Aves; order Anseriformes; family Anatidae; genus Netta; species Netta rufina. Next base: position 60,723,101 of record NC_140128.1, read on the forward strand.
ATTCAACAGCAAACGGCTTTCCATACTCGAGTGTCAATCTGCTCTGAAGTACAGGTAATAATGCTGTAAACGTGAGCTCTGTGTATTTCTGCTGTGAGTAGAAATGCTTCAGCTGTGTGCAGTCTGATTGGATGGGAGGAAAAATTGCCAGAGTTGAGCTGCTTTTATTATTTTTATTTTTATTTCTTCCAAGACCGCAGCGAACTGGATAATGGTAAGTGACTGACTTGAGAGCTGCACAGTATTGATGGGGGCAGGTCTCCTTAATCTCACAATCAATAAGAGAACTTGGTTTGGATTTTGTTTTATTTTTTTTTGTCCTCTCAGCTTTCACTAAGTCACTTTAAATGACTGGTTGCTTCAGCGTGTGACCACCACAGATAAATTTCTGTTGCCCAAGGAGGAATCTTCCATTAGCTAGCTAGTGCTGGGTTGTCGTGACTGAGTGCTGTCTGAAACAATCGCTCCATTTCTGTAGGAAATGTGGCAACTGGGTGACGCTAGTGCTGGGTTGTCGTGACTGAGTGTTGTCTGAAACAATCGCTCCATTTCTGTAGGAAATGTGGCAACTGGGTGACAAAAAAGCTGCATCTCGTGAAGTGCCATGAAAAGGGAGAGGCCTTTGGGTTCCTTTGTGGGTCCAGGTGTGCATTGGCCTGCTCTTCAGAAACCCTTAGTTCCAAATTCCTTAAGGCAGTGCATGCATGGCAGTAAATCCAGCGTACTGAGATGTCACAAAAAAAAAAAAAAATCCATAAAGGAGTGGTGCTCTTTGGATTAAACTTTTGCTGCAGTAGCTATCCCATTTTGGATTAGTACTGGAGTTAAACTAGTCACGGACAGGACAACCAGTCCAGGCTGAGCTGCTCATTCCTTCTCAGGGAAGGAAGCAGATATCACGGTAGTTGCTCATCTAATTCCAGATGCAGGTAGTGGCTCTGCTTTGTACTTCCTGGCTCCAGAGCAGCAGGGAGGATAAACCAGCCATCCATGCCAAAAGCTGCTCTCCTAGAGGACATCAGAAAGACAGGAGCATCTCTCCTGCCCTCTTGTTCTGCTAGCTACTGGCTTCAAGGCATGATTTCCCCAACCCCCACTTGTAAGCAGAGGCAGATTTGTGTCTTGCTATCTGCCTTGGAGTATTTTCTCTCTGGACATGGAGTGGACAGGCTGGCACATTGTTTGGCTTTTCTTTCTCAGTTGTTCCTACACCTGTTCAAAGGAGCGGAGGGAGGGAGATTGCCTGCCCAGTCATGTTCGCTGCTTAGCTTCTCTTTTCTTTTTTCCTCCTCTCTCCTAATTTCTTTTGGTGGCAGGAGATTTCTATACTATGTCTTCTGCTTATCTTTGAGTGGAGAAGCAGCTGTGTTTGCCTGTCTTCTTTTCACTTGTATGGGGCACTGCTTATCCTGTGTCAATACAGCCTTTAGTCTATGTGGAAGCCCTGCTTTCTGCTCTTATTCTATTAGCTTTACTTCTCTGTGTCCTATTTTCCTCTCCAGATCTCTCAGGACTGCAGTCCCTTCCCCAGTGTCACAACATTACTAGAGCAAACCCTTTAACTTTGCAGCGTGGCTTCTAAAGACCCCTACACACCCACTGCAGTGGTTCTTCAGCCACTTGTAGCCTGGTTGGTGGAGGATTTTGGCTCCCTTCCCTTTTTTCTTGCTACCTTCCCTGTATTCCATCACCTCTGTGGGTCAGTGCTTTCAATATGCTCTCCCCTATTACCTGTCTGTGCAGTGCATTGTATGAGATATTTCATGTAAGGGACCAGCCATGGGGAAAAGGTGTTGTGCATCTCCAGTGCCCACTGTAATGTCCAGAAAACTAATGTGAGATTTAAAGATGAGACCTGTTTGAATTGTATCTTTAAATATGGCTTAATAAACCAAAATGGGAGAAAAAATCATGCTTGAGAGTCAAAATGTCTTATTTTTAATAAATTCTTCATAGTGATTTGAGATAAAAATCAATTTAGGACTTCCTCTGAGTGGCCCTAAATCCTGCTTGTCTGTCTGTGTGATTTCCCCTCTGAGGATGGAGGGGACCTTGGAACAGAGGCTGCAAAAACATCCCACTGGCAAGCTGTGGCTGTTCCTACCCTCACCATGCTCAAGCCCGTCCTTGTCCCACTGATAACACCCCTAGGGGAAGGGTCAGCACACGCACTCCTTGCCTGCCCTCATCCTCCCCATCTTGTGTAGCCTTGGCACAGGGCAATGTGAGGCCTTTGTGTCACCTTTGTGTTGAAGAAGAGACTTTGTTTTGTCCTTTCGAGGCTGTCCAAAGGGTCCAGTAGCTCCAAACCACGTTTAGTCATCCTTGCATGGCCAGAATTGGTGTCACGAGACACTTAGCTCATAGTGCTGTGTTGTTCAGTTCATCTTACAGTTCGTGATGTTCTTTGAAAGCTGGTGTTTTCTTTCACTGAAAACCAAAATGGTCTCATAAGGCTGCTGGAGCTAGAGTGTAAAGAAAAACAAATGGTATTTGGGGATCGTGGTGTGTGAAGGCCAACAGGAATCGTGGCAGCACTGGTGTTGCTGAAAGCTTTGGCATGCAGGTTTGTTTTTCTCTAACCTGGATTTAAGCAGGGCTTGGAGGAGAGGAAGGACTAAAAAGCACAGGGCCTTTTGGGTGTGAAATGGGACTCTAAATCCAGGCTGTTTCTGCTCACAGTCTGTTCTTCCCTTTTTCTGTTGTTCATCTGCTTTTCCCACCTCAACCGTTGGCCTGCTGGGGATGGGAGCTGCTCTTCCACTGAGTGCCCGGCCTCCTCGAGGCCGCCTCCCTGTCTGAAAAGAGAGGTGAAGCTGGAGAGAGGTGACCCCCAGCTTGATTCCTCGCTGGATAAATGCACGGTGACAGAGCCAAAGCAAGGTCAATAACTCCCGTTGAAAGACGCGGTTACAGTTCAACTGGCAGCACTAACCGAGGTGAAGGCAGTCATTTTGTGGCGTTTGGGTGTTGCAGAGAAGCCAGCCAGCATGAACTTGTGCTTGGAGCATTTTTGTAATGTTCATTTCACTGTAAACAATTCATTAAAATAACTTGCTAAATCTTAGGCAAGTGGATTTTTGAAGGTTGCTCATTTCACTTATCCACCCAAAGTCAATTTGAGTATGAATATATAACATTTTACTCATAATAACAAACAACTTCAGAGAAGAGACATTTATTCTGGAGGCAGAGATTCGAGCTAGACAGCAATGATGCATTACAAATATATAATTATTTGCACTAATATTTGAGCAGGTGGAATGGATTAGTACATGGTCAACATTACACTGCTGATAACATGTATTTTTCTATATTAATATGTACTGTGCAACATGTATTAAAATTGTCAATAATTCATTTTAACAGAGATAGCAATATTTATATTGCTGTGTTCTACAGACAGCAGAGTGAATTGTTAAAATGTGCAAAGCTGGGCTAGATTTAACTTAACTTTGTTTCCCTGTGTGTGTGTTTTTAATTTCTCATTTAAAAAAAATTAAAAATAAAAAGCAACCTTCAAGCTAGAAAGATTTTTGCTCTTGTGTGGAATTTTTGATCCAAATCACTTTCACTCCTGCTGTCCTGAGTCTGGTAGGAAACATCTTGAAATGAGACCTCCAAGCCTCAATCTGTTGTATTAATACTGGCATACAATTTTAGGTGCTTTATAGGTGGATTCCCAGTGGAAATTTTCCTAAATTTATTATTACATGTGTTATTATTGTTATTGTTATTATTATTTATTTTAGGACTGGTTTTTGTCTTCTAACATGTAAACTTGTTTTTTTCTCTTAATGCTTTTTTTTTTTTTTTTTTTTTTTTTTTTTTTTTTTTTCCTGGAAGCCTCTGAGGGCAAAGATAGCAGGTTTAGCCAGTGAGCGTGTCTCTTTTTACGAAGGAGGAGTGAGAGGAGAGGTCTCTCTGGCCCTTGTTAGCGCTGGCAAACCCTGTGTTAAGCAGAAATCAGGACGTGGGTTGAGCCACTAAGTTTTAGAGGGATGTCTTGAGTCATGATGTCTGCAAGTGTTTCTTGACAGTCGCTTTGATCCGAAACGTGTTCTGGTGGCGTGCAGGCCTGGGGCAGGTGTCCTGTTCAAGAAAAAATGGACTTAGTTACTTTTCCCTCCCAGGGATGTCTGTCTTCAGGCAGGCAGCTGGGAGGTGAATGCAACAGCAGAGTTCAAAGGAGCCACAATCCACGCATCCATCTTGAGACACTAAAATGAGTTCCCTTTCCAGCCTAACACAAGTTGGTTTTCAACCAGACCAGTTAATCTCTATTTTTGTGTCATGTTTTTTTTAAGTACGTGCTGATATATACATTCGTCTCAGAAGTGGCTTTGGGGTGGATTGCTCCATCCCCTTGTCTAGGTAACTTGTTTATTCTTCTTTAAAAGGGATAGGGCATCTTGTGGTGTCTAAGCATCTGCCATTAATGCCTGCATGAACTGAACCCCCAGTTGAGACCAAAGAAACAGAAGGCTTGCCTAGCTGTTGAGCAATAACTTGCTCTCTCTCTCTTTTTTTTTTTTTTTTTAATTCACTATTTTTATTTCCCCCCCCCCCCGCAATGGTGAAAGCTGTATATAGTAATTTTGAGGCAGGGCTTGAAGTCCAGGCCTTCTGAAGGAGACCAGAAATAGCCGGCTTATGCTCACTCAAAGTATAGGGCGCCGTGCCAAATTCTCTGCTGGTGTGAGCAGCTGTAACTTTGCCAGCTTCAACGAAAATATGAATTTTTACAAGTCCATAAGCATGTTAGACACATACCTTTGTCTCTTCACAATTAGTTTTGTTGCTTACATAGCACAAGGCTTTCTGTAGTACATAATCCAATGCCTAAATATAGTAATTCCAATGCACTTGAGATCAATTAGATTTGTACTTTTAAACTCAGTTTTGTCTGTAAAGATAATGTTATATTGCTGAAGGGATTTGGTATTTAAAGTGTCTGAACAAGTCTAAGTGGCTCTTGGGCATTATAATTTTTATTTAGCTGCTTTTAGCCCAATCACTAATCGAATTAAAACCTACCATGACTGGTGTGTAACTCGGAGAAGACGGTGGAGCATGTTTAGCTGATAGCACTTAATTTGTTGGTGGGTTAGGTGCTAAGGTGCTGCTTTTGTTCACAACAACAAAAGCCCTTTTTTCTCAAAATGGAAAAGTAGGTGAAAGTGCCTTTTGGGGGACAAAACACAAATCCCAGGTGCAGTAAGCGGTAGTCTCTATAGAGAAGGGCAAAGATCCTTTTGAAGTCTTTACTCCACAGAGGTGCTCTGCTTTAAAAGAAATTACTTTATAATGTTTTGATAAATAACAATCCTGTAAGAGTATTATTGTGGGTTGTGTGTATGGAGAAGCAGAAGGGTGGGAAAGAGCTGTCAGTTTCCCTGTAGGACGTTGTTTCTGAATGTACCCTCAGATCAGACCACCAGAGGGAGAATGCCTTGTACAGTAGTGCTATGATCCTAAATGTAGTTTGTTTCCCATTTAAGACGCTGTGCATGTGGAGAAAACCCAAGCTACTCTTTGTGCAACTTGTAATTCTATCCATGTTGGTGTTTTCAATTCAGACCCACTGTATGAGCTAACAAACAGGAAGGTGGGAAGTTTTGTGTTTTGTTTCATGTAAAAATGGCACATTTAGAAACGTTAGGGGCCTAGCTTAAAAAGAGAAAGCAGAAAATGGTTCAACGGGAGTGCTCGATGCTCAACTGTTCAATCATGTTGCAAGGGTAGAAATCAACAGCAGTATCAGCCAGGGCAGAGAGTTCATCTTGATTCTTTATTTCCAGGACTGAATAAGGTCCTAATCAGGCTCAGGAAATGCCTGCCCTTTTCTGTTAGAAACTTGTCAGAGTCTGTCAACTTGGTTTAAAAAACTGTGCAAGTGATATGTTGTTCTGTGTCAGATACACTCTTACACTTGTCTAGAACTTTGGAGTGCATTTTCTTTTAATTTTTAGTGCCAACAAATTGCTTCATGCCAAAAAGATGAGAAAAGGCTGCCATTCTTGAGCAGAACTCTCTCTTTCTAAAATAGATGTTTCATCCTGGCATTTAACTGAAGTAGGACAGCTGATTTGCTTCCTAGAAGCCTCAGTTCTACAGGTAGCGAGAAACTTGTTTAGAGCATCTTAAATGAGATGGCGAAGGGGTAAGGTTGTTTCAACTACTCAGAGAGGCCAGGAAAGCCTACCGATACTTGTTGCTTTACCCCTGAAGACTGCCTGTCATGAATTCAGCACTTTCAGATTGCCTGGCCCATTAGATTTCCTTTTTCTCTTGAAAATGGCACAATCGAGAGGTGGTTTACTTTTACCTCAAAGTCTGCTGATAGAGAACAGAGAAATATAATAACAGGCAAACACCGCCTTTCAGTGTTCAATAGTTGTCTTTACGAAGGCTGAAGAGTAGCTCCGGCTGCTATGGCATGACATTTCTTATGGATTTATCTCCCAGTGACAATTCTGTGAGAAAAGACACATTAGTGTACATGGTGATGCAGGCATGAAAACTGTGCTTCCCAGGTTGCTTTGATCTCGGTCTCTTTGGTGATCAGAAAGCCAAAGGATGAGTTTTTTCTGGAGTGGCCATTCTGTTGCGACTGATGAAGAAAACGAGCAAATGGAGGAACAAGAGAAAAGAGGTTAAACTGGACAAAAGGCTTGGACTGAAATCTGAGAGACGCTTCCTTTATTCCTCTTTGCTTTACTCTAAACAAGTCTTTGATTTGTTTAATCTGACACTGGCTAACTTCAAACAGAATGAGTTTTCTTCTAGCTTGGTTCCCTTCTGCTTGGCATCTCTCCTCTCCCACACCTGCTGGTCCTTGGCAGAGAGGAACAGGCCCTCTGGTTTCGCTCCCCCTTGGATCCCATCTCTGCCTGCAAGAGTGACAGCTGCTGTCTGACCATTTGGTCGACTGGTGATTGTGCATTTGTCTAAGGCTGTGCAATGAGGGACGATGCAAGTTAGACAATCTACAGATGCCATCCGTCTGTTCCATCACCATCTCCTCTTGGAAACTCACTTTCTTCCATTGTCCTTGGGAGTTTGTTTTCTGGATCTCTTCTTCCACATCAAACACAGTTAACTTTCCTTCACAGGTGGAGTTTTGCGATGCTGGTCCTTCTCAGGCTGTTTCATATTTTAGAGCTACTCCAGCAGTCTGTTGGGGTGCACCTCATGTCTGTCTGCTTCCTGCAGGGCTCTGTTTATGAGCTGCCCTCGTATGTCCTCACTACTGTTACCCTCTTGTTTTCCTGGAGCTATCTTTTGGCAAATACTTGTCAGGTTGTAATAGGAATAAAAATGATGCTGTGCTTCCCAATGTCCCAATGATGCTGAAGAATTAGAGATTTTTTTTTCCCTATGCAGCAGGAAATGGGATTTTTAACCATTATACTTGCTCTTTTCTGTGGTATGAGCTATGAATATTTATTTATTTGTTTGTTTGTTTGTTTGTTTTGGTCCTGTCAAAGGATCTAACTACAGGAGAGCTTACTGAACAATTTATTATTATTATTATTATTTTAATAATTCCATCAGGTTATAGATTTGACAGTTCATAAAAGTGAAGGATACCACCCACATCAAGAAGAAATTATTTAGAAATTATTTAGCTCCCTCTGAGAAAAATCCTGGGTTTGGCTGGACATCCTCTCAGATGTCCAGTCTCTCCTAGGGTGCTTCCATCTGACTTGCCATTCTCTTTCGACTCTGCCTTGGGCCTACTTTACCTGGAGACAGTTTTGATCCTCAGGGCTCCCTTCCCTCTCTTCATCCCTCCTCCCAAGCCCCCACATACTCTTCAGCCAAGGCATATTTGGCAGAATAGACAGGAACTAGTCCAAGAATAGGATCTTCATCAGTCAAGCAGTTGCTTGTCATCTTGTCCCCTCCCGATGCACAGGTGGCTTTGAGCTTCCCCGTCTGGCAACGCAAGAGGCAACTGCTAAAGCAGCCTAGTTGATCCAACTCAACAAAACCAAAGAATTTGGAATGACAAGATAAAAGATCACCTTTTTGTGCTGTGGTACCCTGAAGGCAGGCTTCTTATTCTGCAAAATCTTGGAAATTGTGGTTGATGTCACCACTGATGGAATGAAATACAGCTCCTGTCCAGCCCAACCCTTGTGCTTCATGTTTGAATGTTTGATAGTTGGTTCATTGAATCCGTATTTGTTTTCTGTACCCATGAGACTATGCCAGAGGCTTGCTGTGCCAGTTTATCACAGGTGAGATTAATCTTTATTAGTTTTTTGTTTGTTTGTTTTCTTTTTGCATAGTCTAACCTTTAAAATGGCCACTTTGGCTATGGCTGTACTTAGCTGCGTGGCAGGTGTAGGTCTTATTGTTTGTGTTCCTAGGTATATCGTAGATATAGAGTGATTCAGATTGATAGGGAACTCAGAAAGTCATCTGGTCCTACTTTAAAGGCAGGGTCAGTACTGAATTCAGGCAATAAAGTGCAACGCCTCTTTTCTTTCTGTCTGCCCAAGTGCAATCCAGTGCTATGCTTCTCTCCAGCTTTCTGTCCAGGTGGTGAGTGAGAGAGACTTTACTGGTCTGTGTTACTGGTATTCAGGCTAGCTAAGGTATAGTTTGTGTGAAAGGTAGTCCCTTTTTTTTTTATTTTAAACCAATTAACATTGGTTTAAAGCATATTTAGAGGAATAGCTCCTTGGTTCAAGAAGAAAACTAGACATTTTTGAAGTTCTTAGACAAGGAGGAAATTTTTATACACTTCCCCAAGTATTTTTGTAAGTTCCTAATTCTTTACAGGAAGCGTTTTTTTTTTTTTTTCTTTTTTCTTTTTTTTTCTTTTTTTTTTAAATTTTAATTTATTATATTTTTTTTCAGATCTCCGCTCTTATTTGGTCCTATAACAAAATTCATAATGTGGCCTTCATCTGAGGCTGTAGGAGCATGGTTACTAATTTCACTTTACAGTATGTGAAATAGGGAAGGTGCCTTACTTGTAACCCAAGCAGAGAAATAGTTAAGTATCTTAAGCTGTGTAAGCAAAAAAAAAAGAAAAAAAAAAAAAAGAGGGAAAAGTTGCCAACATATTTTTGACAAAAGACAGGAAAATGACAGGCTGTTTGGGGTATGCAAAAAATTTTTCCTTTCATACATATTGACAGCCAGAGGGGGGTTATTATTGAGAATATGGGTAAAGTTACTGCCAGTTTCTGCTGGTACTCATGTTTAAAAAGAAACTATGGAAACCAGGAGTAGGAATATTAATTAAGTTCAAATTTGGAATGCCTTTGCCAGGAGTGGCTGCATGAATTCAATGAAGCAGCCTGTTGAGTTGCAATTCACTATGTTGTTTGCAATTTAATAGAATGCTGAACTTTTCATAAATTAACATGTTGTTTCAATAATCTGATTAAAAGGTTATATGTTGATAAGATTAGCCTTAGCTGAGTTTTTTCCCCTTTCTTGCTTAAAGAACCAGGGTATATTTTCTTTAATCAGTATGCAGTCATAAACTGTACCTTAGGGGCAAGATCACTGCCTCATTTAGATTGTGCATGTGCAGATGAAGTCAGTTTACACCAGCTGAGAATATGACCCTTGTCCACGGTTTCTGGTGAACATCTTAATTATAAAGATACATCCAAAATTTAGATTTTGATTAGCTGTGGAAGTTGATTTAATCCTACTTTTTATAGAATAAGATAGCAGTGATGATACTTGATTTTCATTTCTTTTTCTTCATTGTAACTTGACTACATCACATCCCATGTGCTTAGGAATATTACAAATGTGTCTGTATGTATAAATATACATATACACAGAGAGAGAGGAAGAGACAGTCATGAAGAGATGCAGGAAGAAAACTTTGCTTGTGAATGATCACACTGGAGTAGCCACAATGAGTAGGCTCAACACTGCAGCTTCCATTTCAGAAACTTAGGTCCACCAGTGTCTGGATGTTCAAATCCTATTGTTTCAAGGGGTTTCACATACCTGAATAATTTTAATGAATTTGTGCCTTAATGTGGCATACCTTAGTGCCCTGCAAGCATTAGCTGAGTCCATGAGGATGATGAGAGTGATGGGATGTGTGTTGCACACTGGTGCAGCACAGAGCCACAGGTGAAAACACCTCCAAAGTGGCAGGTCCTCAGTTGTGTAGACGGCTACCTTCTCTGCCCAGTTCCTTCTTTACCTTCTTTTCTGCATGGATTTAACCACATTTGAGTCTCACTGGTCTTTATCTGTGTCCATTACTCCATATAACTTGAGTGTGCAGATACATAAATTGCCATGACAGCTGTTAAGTGCAATTAACCAAATGCTCAAGGAAGACCTGAATTTTATATCAAGTATGGATAACCACGTACCTGATTGCCTGAAAAATAAGGTATTAAGTGGTGATTTAGGGACCAAGCAAAGCAGCCAGCCACAGCTCCCATTTTATGATCCATTCCTGAGCTCAGTTCACTGAGCTGTCATGCATGTCCAGCACCAGCATTTGTCCACTGATCTCCCCCTTCTGTAGCCTTTTTTGACAGTGGAGGAGAGACTTTGAAAGTATCAACTCTAGCTCTGCAGAATTGTCTTGTAGTTTGACCAGAGAACATACAAAGATGGGCAAGGGACAAAATAGGAAGGCTGAGAGTTTGCTGTCTTGTGTGCAGAAGAGCAGGTGGAGTTATCCATGGGATGCTGCTCAGTTTTTAGGAGTACAATGAAATACATTCCAAGTAATTCTGTCAAAACCCTTCCAGTGAGAGGCAGCGATTCAGGAAGGCTGCCAGTTTTGTATAAGAATAGGGTAGCTGCTTTGGTTTTTAACTGCCTTACATCTTTGTGATAAGAATGGTGACTGTGTTCAGAAAGCACTTATTAAGCCAAAAATAACCCCCCATTTTTCTGTGAAAAGCGAGTTATAAATATAATCACAGTCAGCAGTAGATCTCAAATCTAAATTGTATGCTTTGCTGAGACTTTTTTTTTTTTCCCCTAGACAGAGGTTAGCAGATGGTAAGGATGCACTTCCCTGAGATGGCAGAAGGGAGGCAGTCTTGCTTCAAGTAATGCTATTTCTGGGCGATAATCCAAAATGCACAGTAGGCAGAAGTTAAAAGGAAGTGCTTGCTTTTAGGTTTTTAAACTATATCCCTTAATCCTGGGTGATGATTGACAATCATGATTTAGAGTATGAGGTGCCCCTTTCTAATCCAGCAAGTTTGATGTTATTTGCGTATCTAGTATGGCTTTATTCAACTAAAACTAAATGGGAGCCTGTGCAATTGATGCCACATTTCAGAGATGAGTCCTGGACTGGGAGTCTATTTACAGATTAGTGGATACACAGTATCCATAGTACTCGCCTTTTTTTAATGTGCCTGTGTGTGTAATTTAAAGACTCCAAAAGGCGAATTTACAATTAAAATGTTTCTTGCTGGGTAAGAATACTAGTGGGAGACTTTTTACATAATTTAATTCACCGTGAAGGGAAGCAATATACAAGATTATATTAATCCTAGTTTGATAATTACAGTAAAATAAGAATACATGTTTGTATTTAATAATGATGAAAAAAGCTATCATTTATTGGCTTTGTGGTTGTTTGGTTTTTCTGATTTTATTTTTTTTTTTACATTACAACATATATGTTTGATCTTAGTTTCAACTGAAATGCCTTTCTTCTTGCTGAAGTTTGCAATAAGTGAATGTAAAATGAAGAGGACAAAATAGTTAAAGAGCATTTGCCCGTGGTTTCTTATTTGTAAAGGTGAGGTCATGCTTATCTTCTGTGATCAGCAGCTTTTAAATCCATTTTGCTTAAAGAAAAAAAAGCAAAAGATGATGATACATTTAAAATGGCAAATAGAAGATGCCTTCAAAAAAGCTGGTGTGACTTAAGCGTGTAAAGCTTTGCAATATCTTCTGCATTTTATAGCTTTTACTGTTGATTTCCCAAATACAGGCCAACTAAGATGCACACTCTTGCTGATTAAAGCTTGGCATGTATATTTAGCATTAATCACAAGCAGCTGTGGTGGAAGGAAACCTTCTTTCTAGCCAGCCAGATTATATTAGATTAAAATGATCCATATGTAAGGTGTTGCAATACCTACTACTGGGGCAGGAGGGAAATCACATTACACTCGCAACTAGATTAACACAGGGATTGAGCTGACAAATAATTCTCTCCTGCTTTTTATTTTGTCAGGTGGGAGAAATAAAACGTTGCTACACCGGTGAACCGCCTCAACGAGGCATGCCTCTGGAATTGCTTTGGATGTGCCCGCTGGCTCCTCGGGTCAGCGGAGGAGCCCAGCAGAGCCCGGTGCTGTAGGATATATGCCTGTAAACCCCGGCTACACAACCCTGTCTGCTGCCTATTCCCTGTACAGGGAATACAGCTGCCTGTGAGCTGCAATGGACCAATTAGTGGATGATGTTGGGTGCGTAGTTGTGCACCTTGGATGCTGCAGAAGCCGATTGTCAGCTGGCTGAGGGGGGAGCCCACTGCTGGGACGGTGCCTAGGGTGGCAGGAGCTGAGAAAACAGGCTGTGCTCCATTGCAGTTCAGTGCATGGGAGGGTGTGCTGCTGTGAATGGGGTGTAAACACGTGCTGCAAGCTTGCAAAACTCATCTCTAAAGGCAGGAATATTGTCCTTTGTGGCTTGAGACTGTCAGTGGAGGGGGACAATATGTGATGTTTTCTGCAGTGTCTTAGAGAAACAATAGCTCAATCAAATATTGCACGGGGCTAAGGAGTGGGGATGGGGGGACTGAGCTCGATTTGCATAATGCCAGCACTGGAATTTGGCTGCCAGCGGGGCAGGAGGAGGCAGGGGGCTATAGAATTCACTCCTGGTTGTGAATAGCACTGGGGGCTCCATGCTGAACTACTGGGATGGAGCCGTGGTGGGCCTGGGCATGCTTCCAGCATGCTCTGTCGCAGAGGAAATTCCTCTCTTCAGTAGTTTTGTCTAAGCAAAGAAGACAGGACCAGGATCCTGATTATCTGGGACTCCTGAGGAACCCGTCTATGTTGCCATCTTGTTACATCTTTTCCCCTGACTTCTAATGGCATCAGATTTTGGAACAGCATTAGGCTCTCTGTGAACCAGGCTTAAGGCAGCATTCTGGCCTCTGTTTGTTCCCATGCTAAGAGCACCTCCTTTCAAAATTTCTGGCCTCATGCATTGAATTGGAGGCTCCTGCTCTCAAAAACTGAAAGCCTTGTACACTTGCAGAGCAGTGCAGTCACCCCATCCTGCTCTCCCACCTTGACTGCCAGAAATAGTTATCCTAAGAGAAGGGTGTTGGAGCATGAGGAAGGGCATGATGCTGTGCTGCAGCTCGGTCCTGTGCCCCCACAGCATCTTGTACACATACTGTGGGGTTGCAGCTGAGCACTCGGCCTTTCCTGGTCCTTTGAGGCAGCTGGTGAGATGTTACACATCGGGAGAGAAAAATCCTGACAGGTCTCTCACTAGGAAATCAGATCCAAGTTGTGGGTGCCTGTGGGACAGCTGCTTGCTATCCCCACAGAGGTTCTGGGCTAAGAACAGGGTGGCCAAAGGAACAAGGAGATTTGGGCAGAGCATACTCAGCTGCAGTTTTTATTTTATATATATATAAATAATGTATATAATGTTGACGTAGAATTTGATCTTGTGTAAGGTAGCAAAACTAGGATGTATGATTACCTCTGGACCTCTCCAAGCTCAAGGGAAGAGCCTGCACTACAGATCGGGGCTTCCATGCATATAGTAATGGACTTTTTCTCTTCTGCTTCTATCCTCTTCTTCTGGTTGGCCAGAAGCTGACCAATTCCAATAACAACATGATTTCCTTCTTCTGCTGTTTGATTGTAATGTGCCTCCCTCTCTCATTGTCAGTCCCAGCTAATTTTTCATCTTCTACCTGGCCTATTTCACTTAGAACCAGCAGCATAAGAATGTTGGGTCCTACCATACTCAAAGTGCTCTCTCTGCATACATATTTTCATACCCTTTCTAGCATAAGGCCTATGTTATGTTGTATCTGAAGAATGTATTAGGGGATGAAGATTGCCTTCTTTTGTTCACAGCTGGTATGGTTTCCAACCACATCCTATGAGTGTTAATGATCAGCTAGCAGTTTATTTCAGCTTTGTTATTCCATATGTACATGGCAGCTATGTGGCACTAACACTAATTGATGTAACAAAAAATATCTGGGCAGGAATTAAAAAAAAAAAAAAAAAAAACAGAACAGGAAAATGAACACACAGCTTGCTGAGGAGAGCTCACCTAGAAGCTAATCAGTGTCTATACACCTCTGGGAGATTCTGGCCATCATCCTACTTGGTCATGTTAAGTGTGACACCATAGGGTTGTGGCTGGTGCCTCAGGCCATTTACATGTGAAAAATGCAGGGAATACTTTGGTTCACATCAGGATTTAGATATCTGCCATTTTTCAGGTTGTCACCCCATTTTAGGTGGGATCTCAGACAGACTGCCTCTGCAGCATATTGTTGCTGTATCATTGTCTAATAACAATGCTGCAGCTGGAGGCAAAGCAGGGCAGGGGCTTCTCAGGGCATTTCCAGTAAGTCAGGGGTGGAAAGATCTGAAAAGCAACAGGGTTTGGACCTCAGATTCCACTCAGGAGTCCTTGAAAATTAAATTTGTTGAGCTCAATTAAATTCCTTCCTTTTTAATGAATACTCTGAGTACCTGAGACATATACCAGTAAATCTTAATGTCATATCCCACAGTTTATGGCTTATTTATCTTTCCTCATATGTCAGAATATGTCAGTGAGGACATGAAGGATCAGCTATACAACTCTGGGGCAGCAGCACTATTTGGGCATGAAATCTGAAAGGCCTTTCAAATAGCATCTGTGAATCTCTGTCCCTCAATTAGGTCTATCCAGTTTAAACAAAATTGGTGGGAAAGAACTTTCATGTACCTATTCTTATTGGGACTAGTGTTAGATATGTGTCGCCCTGTAAAACCATGTGTCCTAGTACCACAGGTACAATGCAAGTGCATCTTCAAGAGGATGGAAGTGATAACAAAATTCAGAAATTGGCAATCAGATTATTCTTGGAATGACTTTTGCAAATTCAATAATATGACATGCTGAAGAATCTGATTTCTCATAGCCTGAAACTTGGCCCTTGCTTATAAGCTTTGGTAATGCACTGAGAAAGGCAAACTCTGTGATGATGAACTGTTGTTTTCTTCAAATGTAGGTCATGGCTTGTCACTGCTCTGAGCTTAAATGTTGTAATTTGGCCTTCTAGGGAAACTCTGTTTTCCACTCACATGAAAAACATCCACTCCTTGTGAATTTGTAGATTTAAACAGTGATTGTTTGGATAATTGATGTCTTTAAAAGAAGTCATTCTATGTATTTCTCAATAACATTTAAAAATCAATCAATATCTGAAAACTGTATACTCTCCACAAACCTAATGAATGCATGTCTCTGAGAAATTGCAGCTTGCATTGTATTTTGAATTAATTGGCAAACAGTTACATAAAGAGATCATATTAAGGTCTCTGAAAAAGGAAGCTGGGTTAAGGATGAGCTTTCATCTTTAAATCTGCTTTTCCTGACTTTTTAAAAGCTTGATTTGTCAAGATGCAGTTGACTCTTCTGTTTTGTGTATAGATTTTCTTTCTTTGTTTTTCTTTTAAATAAAGAGGTTGTGGGGGAAGCCAGTACAACATCAAAGCACTAAAATAAAGAGCTTTAAGGGAAGGAAAAGAGAGATGTTAAGATTAGTTGAACAAGGGAAGCAAAGGTGTGGAGGAGATATAATCATATAAAGACATGGCAGTGAACTAGTCTAATGAGACACAAGGCTAATTAAAGAAAAGGAAAAGATTTAATTATTCTCAGATGTTTTACAAGTCATGAGAATGAGGCTAGCTGAAATATCAGTCCTGCTCTAACCCCAAATTCTGTCTCTATCTCTAAGGCACTGAAAACCTGAGTTCTTGCCTCACGTATCTGTATTATTTTCCTCTTGGTGACACTGTTTTAAGAGGTGTGGTGTGTATTATTTTCCTGGCCCTGTTTTCCACGTGGTGTTTAGGGAACCATATCAGAAACCTGGGTTTCAAGCAATTTGCAGCCTTTGCTCTGTCAGACAAGTAGAGCCTTGGGTCTCACATTTCTTCCTGGGTGAGCCCTATTTTGAGATTGTCTGTGGGATGTAGCATCATTTCCTGTTAATTTGAGCCTACCTAGAAATGAAGTGCATGTTCCTGGCCCATCCCTGCTATCCTGGGTGGAGGTAGCAGCTGGGACCTAGTCTGTATCTCTCCAGCTATGGATGTGGATATTGTTCCGTGACTGCTCTGAGGAAAGGATGGAGAAAAAAATGGAAGTGCAAGTTATTTGAACCATGCTGAATAAAGTTGACAGGGTTACTCTTGTAAGCATGAGCTACAAAGATGCTTGGCAGCCAGATTCAGAGGCCTCTAGCTCTCCCCATCCCTTGGGGAAGGAACCTAGACATGCACTGCAAAGCTGTTCGGGCTCTTGGGACCAGCTGCCTGAACACTAGGCTTTGCAGCCCATAGCTCTTCAGTGCCTAAGTGCTTCTCTGGGGCAAATGTGAGAGTCTGCAAACCTATGAGGGCTTGTTCTGCCTCTTCTGAAAAGGAAGGAGTTTTTGAAGCATGTCTTCTGAAAATCAGGCACATTCACATTCAAAGCTAGGGGACGTGTGCGCTTGCCATGCAGAGGCGTAGGGACTAAAGCTGCTTCTGTGGAAGTTAATGGCAACCCTTCTGTTGCTTCAGTAGGTCCAGATCATTGTTGACCTGCTCTGTTATCACCAAAAAAGAAAGAAATCTATGACAAGGCATCTTGTCTGAAAGCCGAACCTTTCCCCCCCTCCTTCTCACCCCCTCCTTCCTTGTCCTCCAAAGGAAACTTGTGCGCGCTCGCCTCTTCTGCTGCCTTGGCACCGCGTTAGACTACTTGCAGCAAAAGGAAAGAAAGGAAAATCCTGAAAGCCATGCTTTTCCCCGTAGGTTGGCACCACCGCTTCGGCTTTCATCAGCGGGAGCAGCGTGCCAATCTCGCGCCAGCACAAACAGATGTGACTCTAGAGCTTTGAGTGCCCAATGAAAGAGGCATTACTCGCTGAACCGCGCTCTGAAAGCGGCCAAATTCACCAGCCTTAGGATTTTCCATTGAGGCAGGCGGTTTCTCAGAGCTTTGCTTCAAGGTGCCGGGATTTGGGCTTGCTTTATTTATTTATTTCCCTTTCCTTTATGCACTGACATTATTCCAACATTCAGCATATGATTTCTGTTTCCTAAGAATGTTATCAGACCAGGGTAAGTGCACGGGAAGGCTGTTCGCTGCTCTCTGAAAACCTCTATATACATAATGCGGGACTGTATATATAGATGGGATGAAATGTATTCCACATGCATTGGGAGCTCACGTGTATTGAAAACTTGTGCAACAGATAAACTGTATTTTAATTTCCACAAAACCAGCCAGTTTTTCATGCTATTTGAAATATATAAAGCAGTAAAATACGTACGATTCAGTATGCTCCGCTGAATCAGAAAAAGGAGGTGCTTAGTTGGCAAAACCACTTAATCCAGACATCTACAAGGGAAATCATGTAAGTCCAATGGTGCTTAGTGGCAATGAGTGCCACTTAATAGGGATTGTTGTTCTGCTTAACTGGGACACCTCCAGATGATTTAGTAGGCTTAGTGGAAGAGGGTGAACAATTTGCAGACGTATTCTTCAAAATGTATGCCTTCATCTGATGTGCGGAAAATCACTGAATGATAAGCAATATCTTGGACGATATTTGCTCCTCCGAATTTTGTGAAGGCTTCCCTATAGGTGCCCCTTGCATGGCTTGTGCGTTGTTAGGATAAGAAATCACTAATTGCTCATGAGCCCTGGCTAACAGTTGGTCACAGTGGATTAGCCATTTTTTTGCAAGACTTGCAGGATCTACTGTGATCATCTGTCCCGACGTCTGGCCTACATTACCCTGTGAATTTCATCCTGAAGTTACACTTTCAGGCCCAGCATCTTCAGGTTGAATTACAGATTAGCTTTGTGGGGATAGGAGCCACAATTTTTTTTCCTTCATTGATGCCTCTCTCGTGTTTTTAGAATAAATGATTAAGTTAGAGATTAAATTTATTCAGACCCAGGAGTGTCATACAAGAGCCAGGCAAGAAAATATTCTTAAGTGGTGAACAATACTGAGAAACAATGATGTAACTGTACCACTTTTTGCAAGATGGGATCTATTTTGTTTAAATCATTCTAAGTTTTTGGTCTAACCTGGCCTTAAGAACCGCATAGACCACAATATATCTTGGCAATTTATTTCATTGCTTCATTAGCTTTCATTAATATTGCTATATTGCTTAAGGGTTCAAATGCCATTTCATAACCTGTTCCACAAAACAAAAAGTAAATATGTGTTATAAGACTGTTTCCTAATAATTCCAAGTTCTGGAAGGACTGAAAAGAAAACAAAAAGTTCTGTTATCCCCATTTAAAAGATGGAAAACTGCATGTTGGAAGTATTAAGCAAGCTCTTCAAAACTCAGAGTCAGGACTGGGACTTGAACTCTTGTGGCTTTGCAGCCTAGTCCCGTCTTAACTGCGAGACTACATTCCTCCTGAGATAAGGAACGCTCAGGGTAAGATTAGATTCAGAGACTGGAAAGCAAGTTGAATGCTGAGCCATGTGACAAGCTGTTCTTGTGAATTTTTCATTGTTGGCTGTGCAGACATGTTGTTTGTAAGGCAATAACCTGAGGAGGTCTGTCCTATATTTTGGAAACTGCTGTAGTTTCGCAGCTCTTGGAATGAGTCTCAAATGAAAAATCTGTTCTGCAGCACATTCCCCACCATGTTCCCTCTAGATAAAGCTTTAAACCTGTCAACTTAGTAGCTGTTGTTCCAGGAATTTATCCTTGGAACCAAGTGACAATATCCCTAATATTTGGCTAGAAAGAAAATCTCTTCTGGAAAAGATTAAAATAGTGCAAGCTGATCACAAATTGATAGTTGTCCATTTCTTTGTTATACAGATTCCAACGCCCTATGATTTTCTGCTAGAAAAAAAGTCAACTTTTAGTTAGTCTCTTACAAAAAACTTTTTTTTTTTTAGCAGCTTTATTTCTCTTTTACCTGATTCATAATATTGGTTTCTTCTTACAGCTACCAGTGCAAGCTTAATTTCAGGAAACTGCAAATATGTTAATTTGCCTGTAATAATATTAATAATAATAAAAACAACAATATACTTCTGTGTTTCCCTATTCCATTGAATTTACCTGGAAGATCACCTGGGAAATGTATTCTGTGAAAAACAGGTAATCTGGAAGATTTTAGAGATTAGATTCAGCAGAACAGATGAACATACCTTGGTTTTAAGTATACAAATGACCTATTAGTTCTCATTGGAATATTCATGTGCTCTAGTTAACAGTGCTGCAGCTTGCATCTTCCCTTGTAGTTCACCAAAAGCACCAATTCTTCTCTTTACCCTACTCTTCTTGAAGGTCTTTGAGCATCAGTCTAGAGCAGCATCTAGGGTTAACTGTGGAGATGACTAGTGAGTTAAGGATGGGCTCAGACACAAGCTTAACTAGCTGCATAGACACGCTGTGAGTCACTGGGCAGCTTCTGAAAATCTCACCTTAAAGGTCTAATGCAACTGCTGTTGAACTCCAAGTACTGACCTCAATGGAAACTGCACTGGACTCTGAGCAAGGAATTCTATGCATGTCTCATAGATTTTACAGTGTTTGTTTGAAAATCACTTTTAAACAGGCATAATGTGCTGAAACCATGCCATGTCCCCTGTGTTTGGAATAATTAAGTAAGAACAAATGGAGAGCCTTAAATTCTCCTAAAGAAAGGAGGGACAAGAGACAGTTAAAATGAACTCATGCTTTCCGTATGAATTTGATCTAGATTCACACTGCATGTTTATTTCCTTTCAGATTTGATTTTTTTTTTTCAGATTTTATTTCCTTTCAGTTCCTTTCAGATTTGAAATTGTTTCTCAAGTCTGCACAGTGTGAGGAAAATTCCGATATTTCTCGTGAGGGATTTTTACTTTGACTGCTGTGTCTTGAGCAGTCAAACAGAAGGACGAGTCAAATTTTGTGCCTCGCAGTCTGTAAATTCTTACTGCCTTCAAAACTGGCACACACAAAACGGACGCCTGACAGTTACTGGGATTTCACTTTGTCCCTTGTGACAAGTCAGGAGCTGGACATAGATCCAGGTTCTTTAAAACTGTGCCCAGTTGTGAAATCTGTAGGAGAAATGGCTTTCAAAATCTAGGAGCTGGTGTGCAGGAAGTCAGCTACAAGCTCTTTTTTTTTTTTTTTTGGTGGTAGTATAGGTCTTGAGATGGGTTGTCAGTATGCTGTGAAGTGTCATGTCATTGCTTGTGTTTGGCACTTGCTTACCTGCAACATCAGACAGAAGGCCCATATCTAGCAGCAACTTCTGTGCGTGGTTATTTGTCCATTCATTTTCTTTTCAGGTTTGTAGTTTGCTCATTCTGAGCTGGTAAGTGTTTGCTTGAATATATCTGCATGTATCAGGTGTAGATTCACTCACAGCTCAGGAACGATTAAACACTAAGTAGGACAGTGCGTGTCTCTGCACTGTACGGCACTTGTGCGTGGCTCTCTCTCCTGCTTTCGTATTTAGACCAGGGCTGTGCCTGTATATCCATGTAATATCCAAATACAGTAGCACTGCTAGTATGGAGCTACAAAAGAACCCATTTGCCAATGAACTTGTGTTTAAAAAAAATATATATATACATATATATATATATAAGACAACAATTTCCATTCAATCTATTAAGCTATTAACTACGTTGATGTAACCCCCTTTTTTATCCAAGGTTGGACCAGAATAATACATCAGTAATGAGTAATACCACAGAATGATTTTCACATGCAGATTTTCTGTTCGGCTGGGAGGAGACCTGAATAGGATGTTGATTCAGCAGCAGGGCATGGAGATCCCTTATGAGACTATAGCCACTCCATTACTACTGCCTGATGAGGCAACTTAGCTTTACACCTTCCTTTTTTCCATCCTTTTCATGACTGGACCACTCTAAACAACGTCAGTCAACACCTATGATGGTAACATAGTCCAGCTGAAAGCAATAACAAAACTCCCATGGACTTGGAAGGACAGAAATATTCTGTATCTGATGAACTATATGGATATGATCCAGGTGATAAGTGTTATGCAAGGAAGGGAGGTGTACATGGGTGGCTTGATTCTCATCTGAAAACTGCAGACCATGTAATTTCCTTACCCTGCAGTGGATTTCCACAGTTAAGTAAGATGCAGTTACTTATACATGTGTAAGTCTGCATGTGTATGTTTCAGTTCATATACAATATTGGGTGAAAACATGTACCTCTCTCTATATAACTTGTAGTCTACATCATATAATGCAGTGTGCGATTGGCATTTATTTGGATAGAAAAAGTAATGTTTTATTCTATGATGATCTGAGTTCTATAGTTGTCTGCATGGTTGCTCAACAAGTATTTCACAAATGAGATCTCTTTTTATTAAAACTGTCCCTTCCCCTCCCTATGCCCCCCTTTTGCTGATGCTTTAACGTGCTGATGAGACAAACTCTGCAGCTGAAACATGAACTTTACATCATTTAAAAGTCGGTGTGTTTGAAAGTCAACCATTTCACAAGCCAGGCCGATGAAAGGTCTCCCAGTTAGTCCAGAGAAGTTTTTTTTGCTGTCATTTCTGTCCTGTTAATTTGAGCAGAAACTGTAATTAGATGTAAGTGGTCTTGTTCCCACAGAAATGAATGGCAGCATCTGGAGAGAGACAACCGTTCCAAATGCTTTTGGCTACCAGCTCTCTACAAGTTAGCAGTATGGAGCAAGGGCCTGAATCCAGACTTCTGTCGGCCTAATTTTATATCTGTGGAAGCACAACACTAAATCCAATATTCAAATGCCTCGCCGTGATGGGTGCAGAGCAGAGTGCATTCCAGACTTTCATGTTGCCCGCTCCTCTTGGGAGGCCAATCCTTGCTGCCTCTCCTGGTGGGACTGAAGGCAGTTCTCTGAGTGACCTGGGAGAGAAATAAGAGGGATATTGGGGCAAAGCCTTTTTTTTTTTTTTTCTTTTTTTTTCTTTTTTCTTTTTTTTTTTTTTTTTCCTCCCTTTTTCCTTTATCCACTTTGACAGTATCTGGGCTCTGCTTCCCCAGACAGGAGCACGGCTCTGTTTGTAAACAGTAATTGAGTTAAAAGATGTTTTGTGTCAGAGCTGGGCTTATTTCTTTATTTGCTTTCTCTGCAGAAGAAATGCTCCTGCATGAAAGTGCGGCTGCTGCCACTGCAAGCATGTGCCTTTGAGCACTGGGTCTCCACAAGGTCATGCAGCTCCTTATCACCACCAAAGTACGTCCTCAATGAGCATTTATCATAATCAGCACCAGGGTGCTGCATTTTTATCAAACTTTCTGTCCCCTAAAGGAGAATCAGACTTGAAGCTGATAGTGTTATTTTGGAGTAAATATTTCCATTCAGCCTTTCCAGTTAATTGAAACGGGATGGATTTCTTTCCTTTCTTCAGCTACTTAAACTTATCTTTCTTGTTGTGTTTGGTAACTTGCAGTCTTTCAGAAGCACGTTCATCTCTGGCCAACCACTGAATGTAGCTACCTGTCCCATCTCACACGTGGCATTGAAACATTTCTGCTTGACATCACATGTGACAAGTACATGTACAGGACAAATGTGATGACACTTCTAAGTGCACTTTATTAAGCTTTGCTGCTACGCAAAGTTAATTCTCTTATTTTACCTTGCTAACAGCAGTATCTCTGATAATGTAGTCTCCTCTCTGCATGCTTCTCTTTTCCTGGGCTCTGTCTAGCTTCCTTAAAACATGCAAATAGACAGAGAAGGAATTCAGGCTGAGATTTTTTAGAGCTGCCTGAAAGATTTACAGGAACAGTTCCTCTGAGTCTAATGGGCCTTGTGTATCTAAACCCTTTACAAGACTCTCAAATCTCTGCCTTCTGCTGTTACAGACGCATCAATGATGGCCCAATAAATGAGGGGAATTGAGATTTGCAGTTGAAGGCTTGTCGCAAACTTACTGTTGTATACAAAAGAAAATACAGTGTTTCTTCCCCAAAGCCACAGTGCTTACCCTGAGTGCAGAATGAAAGTCTGAGCATTTACAAGTAAATCTGTTATTCAGTGTGGGAATTAAATTAAATTATTCATCCTTTAAGAAATTAGGAGCGTCAGACTCTTCTTTCCTTGGTAATTTCAGTAATACGGTGGTAAAGTCACTTCAGACTTGTCACATGGCTAAGGTTCAGTGACATCTTTTCTCTGTGCATCTGACACTTGAATAAACATAAAATTATTACTCTCACAAATAGGTGTGTTGTGTGGACAGTAATTCTTTTTTTTTTTTTTTTTTGTGGAAATAAATAGGAAATAAATAATAATTTTATATCACAAAATATTTTTACTCCTGGCTTTGCAGACACCAGAAATTGTTGCTTGAGTCTAAAGCTTCCCCTCTTTCCCCCTGCCAAGGACATGCTGGTAGTTCTTTGTAAAAATTAGTAGAGCTCTAAATTTTTTTTAGAGCCTCTACTGCCTGTGCTGTGGCCTTCCCAGAGATGCTTAGCTGGCCTGTCTTCTGTCACTCTCAGCATTTGCAGTTTATTGCTATAATTTGGGTTTCATTATGCTCGCTATATTTAGCTGTTCCTACACCTTCCATACTTTTCTATTACTTTCTATTAGATTATGTTCAGGTACAGCCTGAACTCAGGATTTGTATCAAAGCTGTATTTTGAAATGTAGGGTTTTGTTGTCTTTTTTTTTTTTTTTAGTAACCATCCATATGAGGACAAGAAGCCCTGCTGTGTTGCAGTTTGTTTTTTTTCTAATATTAGTGGTGGCAGTCTGAAGATGCCTGATCTTGGCTGGCATTTGCAAGACCTGCTTAACGCTTGGATAAGAACCCACGATCACAGACAGGAGGAGGAGGAGTTTGTCTGTTTGATGGTTTGTTTCCTTGGTAGTTAGGTGTCTACAAATGATCCTTTAAATGATTCCCTTGCACAAATAACGTTGGCATGGGAATATAAGCTACCTCTGGTTAGCTACTTAGGTGTATTGAAACTCTTGCCATTTTTTCAGCGGCTGGGTCTGAAGGGCAGGAGAGGGCTTTTGGTGGTGAGGATGTAGATGACAACAGAAGAGAGATGGTCTAGGTGCCTAGACTTTTAACTGTCACTTTAATGAGGTGAATTCCTTTGTGAGGGGGTTTCTCTTCATTACTGGGTTAGCAATTTAATTGTCTGCATTTCCAGCAGGGAAGGTGAATGGGTAAGAAATCTCGCTGGGGACCCCTCCTGCAAGCAGGGTGCAGGGCAGCAGCCATAAGAGCTGCTGGATCCACCTGTAGGCAAGCAGTGCAGCACCTCTGAGATTTGGGAATCCAGATGTTTCTGCTGCAGGTGAGATTGCCTTATCCCACCTGCTGGATATAGGGGAAGAAGAGCAAATAAGAAGTGTGGAGATCACCCAAAACATCACCTGTGAGAAACTCTGAGGCTTCCTTCCCAAGGGAAGCGGTCTGAGATTACCTCTGCAAGCTGTCCGTGCCTATCACACAAAAATCTTTTTCAGGCAGTCATTTCCTTCCCTAGCTCTTTAGGATTTGGTGGCAGAGTGTTACCGAGCTATTTGCTGCATTGCTGGCTGTGCGGCTCTATTGTGCAGCGAGGGGGGTGGTTTTGCAGGCCTGTGACCTGCCCCAAAGGCTGGGCACTGCACAGCTTGTTGTGACAGATGCTGTCAGAGCAGGCTGAGGCTCTCCTCTGCCTGGGTGGCCTCCGTGTGTCACCTGCTGCCGGCTTCACCAAGCGGTGAAGGGCTCTCAGGTACCAGTGCCAGCTGGCAGCGAGCATCGCTGCCCAGGTCCTGGTGTGCTCATGGTGGTCAGATGGAAACTCAGGTAAAAGGTGCCCGAGGTGCTGAGCATCCCACGGCGACACTCTCTGCCCAGGCACCGCTTACCTGCGCCCCTACAGCTGACAGGGGTCAGCAGGAACCTACCAGTGGTCGGGGTGGTGTGAAGCAGCTTCTGGTTTTGAAAGAAAAAGGAGCTTGTTTCTGCTAAAAAATTTCCTGGGATACTGCAGTAACATTTCCAGCGGATGTAGCAGTACGTGATGGATTGCTTCACTTCCAGCTCTGTGTCTAGACTAGATATTAATGGTGTGATGTGAATACGGTTCCTGCTGATTTCCTCTACAGTGCTGCAAAACCCGCACAGTTTGGGCTCGCTTTTCAGTCCTGTTTGACTGTCCCCTCCTGTGAGTGTGACAGAGCCAAGCATAGGGAGGCAGGAGGATGCCAGGAGGCAGAAATATCTCTGGCTATTCTGTGCTGTGGGCTGGGCTCATGTGAAATCCTTTGCCTTAGCATGTCACAGAGGTGAGCAGTAGCTACGGTGCTGCTGACACCTAAGAAAGAGGAGACCTCCTGGGTCACTGAGCTAGGTCAGCCCCCAGCCCATGCAGTGACATGCTACAGTGCCATCCATAAACAGATCGAGGTCCTTTGTAGACCTAACTGGGGTTTGTTTGCTTGGGTGGAGGGGGAGAGCTGTCCTGCTAGGCCCATTCAGCCAGCCAGCCCCGTGCCCCTCTGATCGCATAGGCTGAGGCTGTCCTCTAATTTCCAGTCTAAATAAGATCATGACTCTCTTATGCTCATGTGCATTGGTGTCCTTTAGCTTCAGTACTTTCTCCCTCTAGGCATTAAACATTCAGATTTATTTACAGAGAGCAGATCTATCCCCTTCCAGCCTTGTTTTGCTAGGGCTGAAGAATTACTCTTTATGTGCTGTCTTGCCCCCTCAATCCCTGTGACAAAGGACGATCCCACTTCTTAAGGAGTTATTGGATATCTGAAGCTGCTTTAATAAGAAGTCACTTAGCTTTTCTCTCCACCAGCTCTTGCATTATTCCCTGAACAAAGCCACTTTGGTCTGCAGAAAGTCTAGAATTCGGCTCAATGTCAGAGTGACATCCAGTGGAAGAGCGGTAGAGCATCTCTATAGCACACCCACCTGGCAAAACCTCGGTTGTCATTGCTTTAAATTTATTTTATTCTTGCTCCACTGAGCAGGGCAAAAACTTGCCAAAGTCAACATGTGATGAATGAAATGGCTTTCGTTGTAAGACCTGTCAATACACTTCAGCTTCCTTACAATAAAAGGGTGACTCCTTTGACGTCTGGGACTTGCACCTGTCCTCCTTCTGAAAGCAATACATTCTCGATATGCTGAAATGCCACTCTTAGGAAATCAACAGAGTTAATCTATTGGGAACACTAAGGTCTCAGGGCCAGCTGTTCAGCTTTTCTTAGTATCATAGCTCCATTGATCTAAAGCAGCTCTGATGATACACACCGACTGCTCATACCAGATAAAATCCCTTTTTTTTTAGTTATTTTGTGCAAGGAGAATAGTGATTAAGGCTGATCTGGGGACAGAACAAAATGGATTATCATAATAAGTAATAACTGGAAAAGGGGAGGTCCCTATAGTTTGGGGACATTTAATTTTTAATTTGAAGCAGGAAGAGGAAAATAAAGCAGGAGATGCTCTGTATTTTTATTTTTATTTTTTTTATTGCATGTATTAAATAGACAGTGGGCAAAATTAATCTTCATTTCCAACTTCCATGTGATTTCCACGTGGCCTTTTTTTTTTTTTTTCCTTCCCCTCTGAGCCACCAGCATCAATGTCCAGGACTCAGTCTTCTTCCCTTCCCCTACTTCTGCAGGGTTTGGCCACTGGGACATTTATTTCATTCAGTTGCTTCTAAAGACTCCTGATAATGGCTAGACAGCAGTTTCTGCTTTAGCCCCATGGCAAACAGACAGAGAAATTTCAGTTATGAACCCAGTTATTGTGATGAGCTTTTATCATCTCCTTAATTCTCCAAAGAAGCTGTTCAGGTTGTGGATCCTGGAGAACTTGCAGGGTGTTGGGAGAACCTCTGACCGGGAAGATTTCCCCATCTCTCCCAGATGTCTTCCAGGCAAAAGAAAGAAGAGCTTATTTCATTTGAAGAACCACCAAGTGTTTAAGGTAATTTGAAATCCTTTATCTGTCAGTATTCTTGACAGCAATCAAGCACAATAGAAAAATAAATAAATAAATTTAAATCCCGTAGCCATGGAAGCACACTTTAGATCAGATTTCTATTTGCATGCTTCATACATATACATAAAACATATTTCATGTACCAAGTTAAATAATGCACAATACTTAAACTATTCTTACTTTTTATCCTTTGGTTATTGTAATTACAAGTAATTTTGTGAAGGATTTTCTATTTTTAAGAAATCACACTTTTGTACTTGATCCAGCTAACAGGATTTTCTTACATTACTTCATAAAGAGACCATCTTTAAACTTCTAATGTTATTTCTTATTCATTAGTACATATGCCTGTAGGGTATGTTCATAAATGGGTTAAAGTTACAAAGTTATGCTTATAAAAGCTCATGGTAATTTGGAGTATCAGGAGGATTTATTAATTTTGAAATCTTAAAAGAGCAAAAGCTAAAATGAGATTGGATTAAGTATATTCTTGCATGCAGTTATTCTAAACACCCTTAAGGACCGCAGACTAACTTACAGAGGACATTATGCAAATATGAATATATCTCTAAGTGCCTCATAGGCTTGCTGATGTAATATTTTACATGGTTAGTTAAGTACATCAAGTAAAAGGTTTGACCTTGATATACTGTAAAAGGTACTTATCCCACAACACCCAATTGTTTTCAGTGCCATTGTGAAATATATCACTCAAACGTGCAAACAATTTTGTGCATAAATCTCATTAAATGTAGCTCCAGCAGCCAAGCAGCTGTCCACAATACCCGGTCTCTTTAGAAGACCAAAGAACTGCTTTATGATTTATCTTTATCAAAATGCTGTTTATATTTATCGACAGTACCAGGCTGTGCTTATGTAGTGAGATGACAATTTCTTACCAGGACAAATAGAGTTTCTAGGCTTTATTACTGGCACCTGTTCCCATTACACAGTTCATTTTTTTTTAAAGGACATACAGAAGGTAGAAGACTACAATGCCCTAAAGTCAAACAGTATTTCGGGGAAGGAAAACAAGCTTCAGTTTTGATCTCAGCTCAGAATTTCTGCAAATTCTTGGATTTACTTTCCTCTTTGATTGTGCAGCACTAGGTTTGACTATAGGGACTTAAATGTTCCATTTTCTTGTATCTTCTTTCCTCTTGCCCCCACTCTATGCCATATATATGCCTGTGTGTGTGTGTGTCTGTGTGTGTGTATTCCATTGAGGTGGTAATGAAACAGAATAGAAAAATGGATTGCTAAATATTGTGTGTTATCTTTTCTGTATGTGTATCTGAAGGGAAGATTGGCTGATGTGGCACCTGCAGATTACTTTAGGGTAAATCCTTGTTTGTTCTGTTTAGCATTTTTGTGGTTATCACTAACTGAACTGGAGGGAGAGACTCTGTAGATGGATGAGGTAGGCATGGGTTCCTTATATTAATCAGATGGAAAAATAGATATTCAGTCCTGCACACCAAGACATCAGCCCCCTTCTAAAGTCTGTATCGTATCAAGCAGTTCCTGCGGGTTTCATGCAGTAAAGAGTATAATCTCTCTCAAGTCCCTCCAAAGTGACCAAAGTGCTCCAAAAATATTTATGACACTTTATGTTGGACTGTAAATACCCTATTGGGATTGCCTTTCGTAAGTGGTGGTTTGGGAGAGATTGAATAGTCGGGGGTATAACAAAAAGAGAATTAAATAATGCAATTTCATTGGAGTGAGGTTGATTGTGTGGGATATTGCACTGAGTAGTGGTTTTTCGTTAGGTCCATCTTAGAAAAATGATGAATTAGCTGTGAAGTACTACTGAGAATATTTCATTAGCATTTGCCAGCTACCTGGGAAAACTTGACCTGCTGCACATGTCGCAAACTGAAATACTATTCCAGAAAAAAAAAAAGAAAAAAAAAAAAAGACTCTAGCCATGTATGAATAAGAGCTTTTTCTATGACTCTGCCTGCCATGTTGTAGTTTTTCTCAGTGGAAAAAGCCAATGGTTTTCATACCAGGGTGCTCCCACATTTTCAGCTCTTTTGTATAGTAGGGTGATGTTTCTGAAACCAAGAGAGTATTTTATGGTAAACCATTATCTATCATGTCCATTTGATTTGGCTCCTCATATTTCAAAGGTTATGTCTCTGGAGAGGAGAAGTTTGGAAGCAAGATGAATTTAGAGATATCATATTCATCTCTGAACCTGTGCTTGTCTGAAGGGAAACCACTTCCATGCTGCAAAGACACCTCCAAGAGTG
Source organism: Netta rufina (assembly GCF_964035555.1). Taxonomy (NCBI): domain Eukaryota; kingdom Metazoa; phylum Chordata; class Aves; order Anseriformes; family Anatidae; genus Netta; species Netta rufina. Next base: position 60,752,560 of record NC_140128.1, read on the forward strand.
CCTGTCAATGTCCTTTACAGAGTAAGTGGAATCGAATAGCTGTATAAGTACTCTCTCCCTCATCTGTCTCCCTCCTTTGGAACAGTATTTTTGTCTTCATGGTGGTAATTGTGAATATCCATTTATTTCCTTGGTTTACCTAACCAGAGTAACTCCACTCGCTACAGGATAATGAAAGAAACTGTTTTGGGAGGTTTGCTGATTTCTTTTGTTGTCACTTGGAAAACATAATTACTGCTAAAACTGAATTTACTAAATACAGAGGTTCTACTGGGATTTGTGAGGATGCAGTGCCTCTGAACACAAGCTTCCATCTCTGCAGGAGGAGACGTTAATAAGAAGAGGGACTGATCTTTAACAAAGTCTGGTACTTGAATATACCACACACTTTGTAATTTAGTACCTGATCCGTGGAAGTGTGGTATTTGGATAAGCAGTTGGGTGCCTTGTGAATTTACAAACACAGTTAAAGAGCTTAGGTTAGGTTGGTAACTCTCTGGAAATTTTGTCAGTTCCTTTTGGCATCTGTCTTCAACTTTGGTCTCTGAGAAACCTGCCTGAATGTGTCTTAATTCTGTGTGGTGTTTGAAAGAAGTTATTTTCTTAACATGAGTTAATTAAGCAGGTTCTTAGCTATGCATTTATTTTAATCCTAGTGTACTGCTGTGTGGGAGACTGCTATATTTATCCTTTTTATCTACTAAAACTTCATAAACAACAAAAAAGTGATTACTAATCTATTCATAATGTATGCACATACACAAAACCTGTATAGAAACCCATGTAACGTAGTAAGTATGTACATAAAGCAGCAAGTGGTATTCCTCCATCCAGATCTGATTCATTTTAAATTCAAATCACTGTCAAGATAACATATCACGTTGCTTTCTTTTTCTGTCTCTCTCTCTCTTTTTTTTTTTTTTTCTTTCTCTTTATTTTTTTCTTCCTAGTGCTGAGTATATTCACACATGAGCAGGAAAAATCAAACTGAAGCAAAATATTAACTTCTTAACATGAAAACAAATACAACTCACATTGGGGGAGTCCTACAGATTTGTATTAAAGGTTTCCATGCACCCTCACTTTTCTCACTTTCAAGGTGACTGGAGAGGGAAAGATCTTTCTTTGGAATGAAGTAGAAAACTGCAGGGTGAAAGAGTGAAATTCTTCCCTCTGTGCCACAGAGGCAACAGAGCTTAATATACAGGGAGCTGGATGGAAAGACAAGAGAGCTGGGTTAGATTCACTTCACTTACCCTGGACATGCACAGCCATGCTGGTCACCCTGTGGTTGCAATGGATGCTCTTAGCAAAGATGCTCTTAGTTTTTAACTCATTTAACCAAATTTTGATAGCTACTTTAAGCAAAAGTGAATTGCATCCTATGCTCTACTGATTATTTTGAATAGATATCCAGTAGCCCTGGTGCGAAGGCAGAGTAATTAGCTTATACACAGGCATTTACATATAGGCAGATGAAACGTATCTCTGGAATCTGATGTTGACTGTATAAGTAATTTACTTTTAAAATCTTACAGTTCCTCCCATTGTCTCTTTATCCCGTATGCTGTGATGTTGGGCACTACATGAGATATAGCACTACGTGATGCTGATTCCATACGGGCTTTCTCAGTGTTGCTGAAATGCAAGTAACATATTTTAGGATGTTTAGCAAATATTTTGTACAAACTAGAACATCAGGATATTTTTTAGAAATGAATGTGTAATGTGTGGGGCATATAAAAACTGCTAAAGGTTCAGAACCAAAATTGAAGCTAAAAAATTCTCACCCTCCTGCAAAACAGAGTGTTTCAGGAGAGCCAAGTCTACAGCCCCCTGACCTCTCCACCTATAGTGTGTTGGGCAATGCTTTGATGGTGCAGCACCTTGTCTCAGCCCTCTTGTCCTGATGTTGGCACGCTCATGTGGGAGCAGTATGGGAACTTGCTCATCCTTCTTGCTGGTACTGACCTGCAGCCTACCATCAGAAAGTTAGCATATAAAAGAATTGGCTGGATTTCAGCTTTATTAAAATTATCATGGTACCATAAAACAGTGCAGCCGCCTTGCCTTGCACCTGCTGAGGCTCTGCGCTCCAGAATCTTTATGGAACAAGCACTGGGAATATATTAATAGCAGATGATTAGATTGTGGAAGGAAAAGGTCTGTAACAATGATATATCAGCTCATGGCTGTGCTTCCAAGGAAATCACTGATAAATCTTTTTGATAATTCGGATTTGGGGCAGGGGGTTGTCAGTGATGGTAATTGAAAATCAGGAAAAATGCTTTTGATCCTATAATTGTGGGAGTTTTTTTTTGTTGTTGTTGTTGTTTTAATTTTCATCATTTCTACAAGCCTAGGAAAATATCTCCTTATATAAAATTAAAGGTCTTAAAGTCCTAGCCATTATACATCATTGTGGTTTGAAGAATTTTTTTTTGTGTTTTCAATTAAATTTTCTGGATTAAAATGGAAGTATAGGGTGGGGTTTTCATTTGTTTGTTTGTTTGTTTTTTAAAGTTAGCTTTTTTGAAAAAAAAAATTGTAGTGGAAGCACTGATTTTAAACTTAGGAAGCAAACTAATTTGTTTAGAAATAAATTCTGATGTAAAATTCTTATAGTGGCATTAACTCACTAAGCAGTTTGGTTGACCACAGTTTGTGTGTCTTTCACAGGAAACATATTGCCCCAAAACATCCTTTGTTTCTGCTCATTTCTTCTGTTTCCTAAGTCACTGTCAACATCTGCAGATGTCCCTTCTTTTTCTGTCTCTCTTGCCCATTTTCTGTTCTCAGATCCTCTTTTGCCAACAAGCCATACAAAACATTAAAGCCTTTGTCTCTTCACTTAGATATTTTTTTTTTTTTAACTTCCAGTTTAGTCATATCTTCCATATTTCATAAAGTGCAGCCACTACTGGGCACAGTGTATGGCTCAGTGGCCAACTCCTTTCCCTACCAAATATTCCAGACCTCCCTTTCCATGCCCCCTTCCAGCATATTTCCTTTCTATATTCCCTGTCCAGACTTCTCTTCAAAAGCCTTTGCCTCTCCTCCAAGCTTCTATCCATGGCCAAAAATCTTGCAGCTTCCCTCTCCTTAAGGACATCCAAATGTGCATTGGTTTAGCTCGTGTTTGGAGTCCTGTGTTACTGTTTCCAATACCTAATTTCACTTGCCTATATTGCAGCAGTTTTACGGAGCAGTGATTTCATAGGTGAAGGCAAGTGTGAAGAAAAGTGCAGTAAAGTGTGGCAACAGGGACTGCACCAGTGATTGCTGTCCAACCTAGCTGAATGCAAGCTAGCTCCAGATTGGAAGCTGTGGACACACTGGCACGGGGCTGTATCCAAGTTAACAAGCCCTAATAAGCTGATGTAGCTCCACAGCTTCTGGACCAAACCTGACTTATACGCTGTCCAGCCTGGATCACAAGCAGAAATGATATGCAGCTGTCTATACCAGCCTATATAAACACACAATATAATTTTATTTTTCTTGAACCTGCCTAAAAGTTGATAGTAGTTACTACTAATTTACTTACAGCCTCCAGCGGGACTTGGAGATTCCTCATGCTTCTTACACATGCTGTTGGGAGCTTTTCTGGTGGGTTCTGCTACAAAACAGGCAATCTGTCGAGCACAGAAATACAGTTGTTGCCTCTTTCTTGGATGAGAGTAAACGAAAAAAAAAAAGACGATTGCACAACAGCTTCTCTGTGATGCTGGTGAGCACTGCAGAAGCACTGGTGGGCTGGGACATCACTAGCTGGTTGAAGGAATTGGCAGGTGTAGGACTGGTACAGAGGTGCATCTGAAATTTAATTTCCCGTAGAACCATTCTACACAAGCTGTGCAAACTTTCTTTAGCTAAATAAATACACTTAAAGACAAAGATTTCCCGTTTTCCTAGAAATACTTGTGGTAACAACTGCCTGAGCTTTCCCTCCTGGAACCTTAACAAACAGCCTGCACATTTGCATTTTCTCTAATAGTCTCAGCAGTAAACTTCCTTCCAAAAAGAGGGAAAAAAGGAAATCTTGTGTTCCCTGAATGCAGAATGAAATTACACATTCTCCCTCTGCCTCATACATACAGATACACAATTTAGTACTTTACATCTTCAAAGCGCTGCTCAAATAGGGACTAAATCATGTTTGTAAACTCTCGCTTTGGGAGACAAGTTCAAATGGGGCTTAAGTCCCAAATGAAATGTTGATGGTCTCAGTCAAGCTCCTAGTGGACATTTGCCACAAAGGCACAGCATTGTTTGCTTGTGTTGATAACAATTAGTATTTTTGCTCTGTGTTACAGCACAGCCCTGATCAAAGACACGCTGTACGATGCACTGGGCATACACAAAATGAAAGACTGGCCCTGCCTCAAAATGTGAACAGAAAGAAAAGAAAAAAAAAAAAAAAGATGGAAATGATCTGTTCTGTTTTGCAGAGGAGGAACCAGGGGCTGCAGTCCACAAATACAGTTCAACTGATGCTTACTACTGTCCTGATTTGTTACCCGTTTTGATAAACCCAGGTAGAATTACTGAGTGGTGTGACCGTGGTCCCAGGGGGAGTCTATGTCAAGACCAGGTACAGAACCTAGCTCTCACGAACCCAAAGAAATTGTGTTAACTGGAAGGTTACCCTTCCTCTCCAAATGGAGTTTAATGAATATAACACACTTCAATAGGTGTATTCATAAGAAGTTACCCATTATGGATGTAATGCATGAGTTTTTCTCTCTTGGAAATAGGTTACTCTTACTGACCATTTCCTGGTCAGGTTTTGATGAGTCTCTTTCAGGCGCAGTTCCCATTGAAATAGGTTTTCCTGAATGAGGACTTAAGGAACAACTGAATAAAGACCTCTATAATTGCTCTATAATGATTAAATGGTTCCCATGAGCAAGGCAGTTCAGAAAGACGTGCTTTCACTTAGCAACATTCGCGCTGCCAAAATGAAATAGCCACATCTACTGCAGGCACAACTTAATTCATTATCGTTGCTGCTGTTATTGTGGCAGGCCTGAGACTTGGCAGGATCAGGCCAGGAGAGTGGGAGACCCTGTACAAGCACATTGTACATGGCAGCCCCAGTCCACATGGTCTTGGGGCTCTCAGGCTGCTCCCCGTGTGTTGATGTTGTGCCCGTTTGGGGCAGTTTCTTTAAACTGCCTTATTTTTTGCCACATTTGGCCTGCTTTTGAAATGCTATTTGAGCACAGGTGTCAGTGATGCGGTTTGAAGGCAATGTTTCTACAGATGGATTGGGCTGGAGGGAAGATGGGTACATAAACTTAATTTTGAGGTGAGGTACAAATCATTGAGTGAACAGTTATTTGTGTTCCATAAAGTTAGCTGAAAACAGATGTTTTATTTCCTCGTCTTTCCTCACCTTTCTCAGGTGTTTTGCTTATTTATTTATTTATATATTTATTTTTATATTTTCTTATCTACATACTTTAGAGAAAGACAGGATTGGTACTGGGTTCTTTAGTAATGAAAAGAGGGGACTGGGATAGCCTAGAGGGTTGATCAAAAGCCCACCTGAGAAAGTCTTGCCCTTTGGACCTGTGGATGCTGGATCTGGTGCCAGGAGCACTATGGGATGCTAATGGCAGGCCAGGGAAGGTGGGCAAAGGGTTGTTATAAAGCAGCAGTAAGAGGCCAAAGGAACAGATTCCTCTTCTTGGGTTTTCTTGAGCAGTTTTCTGAGCAGCCTGTCATTGTGCATCTTTCCCTAGATTTTTTAGGCTGTCTGTTGGAAGGCTGGAGGCCTCTCCAGCTGGTTTAGAAATGCTCAGCCCCCATCTGGGCACACAGGCCAGGCTGACGTCACCCAGTGAATGCTTGCATTCCCAAAGGTAGAAATGGCAACCCTCAAAGTTGAGCCATTTTTGGAGATTTGCCTTGAAACTGTGGTTGCCAGACAATGGAGTTGAATCTCTTGAAAATGAGGAGCTCATAAAAATAAGCTATGCGTTGTCAGCTGTAAAAAGAGAGGAGCGTGTTGTTCCTCAGGGCCATATTCTAATCTCAGATGCACAGTGTGCATTACCATATAGCTTAAAAAAGCAGATATTTCCAAGATTCCATGTGAAGTTGCGTGCGACCCTCTCAAAGAAACCAATATACTTCAGGACTTTTTCAGGCACTCAAACATGCTCAGCAATGACATGGACTTCTGACAGATGGTCCTTGGTTAAGTGGAAAAAGGGTAAAAGGGAGGCTTGGAAAACCAAAGAGAAATATAGGCACAGAAGTGGAATAGGACAGAATTGGGGCTGGAAGCTCCTGACCAGCATTTCACTTCTGAGAGGGGCGTCTGGCTGCCACGTGGCTGGTTGTCCATCTCCTGTTAATATAAAAAGATGTCGCTGGAACAAAGGGCTAGAGAATGTAACGAGTCCTGTGGTGGTACAGTAAAACCTCTCAGAGCCAGGAACGAAAGATAATGCATTTTGAGAGGCTGTGGGTTTTGTTTGCTTATTTGCTTTGGGTTGCTTTTCTGTTGTTGTTGTTCTCATTGGTCCTCTTTGCTTGCAACAGGAGCAAATAATCTGGGCCATTCAAGCCAGAACTAATTGGTGTCAACAACTGACTGGTGTCTGACCTCAGCCTAGCTGCTGGGAAACAGCTGCCAGCATCGCAAAAACCACCCTGACAGCCGGCGGTGCTGAGCAGTCACAGAAACTCGGGGCCAGAAGGGATCTCAGGAGATCGTATAGTCAATGAATGGGTGATTTTCTGTCCTGAATAGCAAAGTCTTTATGCATCTAGGACTCCCAAGAGGGGAGAAACCTATGGGAGTCCTAGATGTGGGGGGGGTTTCAAGATGCCCCTAGCTGCCTTGCTGTAGGATGGGGCTGTGCTAAGGAGGTCTGTGCTGCAGTGAGAGTTGGCAGCAGGGTCGGCAGACCTTGCTGACTTTCCTCCAGGAGCCGTGGCGTAGGGCTGCCAAGCAGCTCTTGTGCTGCTGGGGTCTGGCGGGCAGCCCCGGGATGCTGGCTCCCAGGGGAGCTGCACGTGGGCTGGGTGGGAGCCAGAGGGCTGCCCTGCGAGCTGGGGCATCTCCTGCTAGCAGCTGGGCCTGCAAGATTTAATAAGGGTCCGGGTTAACTGAGGGTGCCTGTGAACACGTGGTAGCATTTCTTGGCTTGGTAAATGGTTTGAAAAACATTGCATGGGGCTGTGTAAAGTGTGAGAGTCATCTTTCCCAACAGAAGAGGGTAAAGCTTACGCCAGGGTGCAATCTGGTGCCGGTGTGGTCAGATGTGGCTTTGTGCAGCTGAGAGCTGCCTGCCTACGTTTCACACCATGTCTTGGGTTACAGGAGACTGTCTGAGGTGGGAATGGCACAGCAAATGCTTTGCAGGTGGGCATCTGAGCTTGGAAGCAGGTAGGGGCCTCACATGGCAGCAGGATGCTTACCTTGTTGTATTTTAACCCATTTCAGTTTTCCCTTGAAACTGATCAGTTTCAGTTTTGTCATTTCCCCTTGGGTGGAGCAACAAACACATGTATCACAGTGGTGGCTGCTCCATGTTTGTCTGTGAAAGGATTTTTGCATTCCTTGGGCAACCAATGTGGGCCAGAGCCCCCATTCCACATTGTATGGGAGCTGTGATAAAGCCCTGTCATCCTGATGGTTGAGCAGGTTGAGATTTTAGGATATTTCCTTTGCGTGTTCTCCTTATTCCCAACATCACCTCCCATGCCTGTGCATGGGCCTTACCCAGCTTCTTTGCCTTTCTTCTCGGAGCTTTTCTTTCACAGGCATTAGGACAGCGAGGGAAGAGAAGACAATTCTGGCTGTGACAGGGAAGTGTCACAGTTTGGCAGGCACCAGAGTCAAATAGCATCTCTGAGCCTCGCTCCTGGAGCTCTCACACAAGCTAGCAATAAAAAGAAGACACGAGTTCGCCTTGCGCATCCTCGAAGAGACAGAACAGATGCTAGTTACGACCCTCCGGGATCCATCTGAGAGGAATAAGCAAAGCCAGCTTCGTGACTCCATTTATCTCCGCCAGGCCCGTAAGATGAATCCAATCGTGCCAGTGTCAAAAACTGCTGTCAGTTCTGGGAGATGAATATGGCTATTTGTCATCTCTGGAGCTAAAAGCTCTGCCTGACCAAGCACAACCGTGTCTGTGCCAGTGCTCAGGCACAGCTTACCTTCTCGTGGGGAAATGGGTGCTGTTGCAGATCTGTCTCCTGACTCCACACAAACTTTTTCCCCATCTGCAAGGTTAACTAGCATAATCCGTGCTAAAGTGGTTCACGCCGTGGTGGCTTCTCAAACACTGGCTGAACTGGTGCGTGTCACAAGGAAACCTCTCCAGTAATCTCTTTGAACAGAGATACTGACCTCCGTGGCCAGCAGTGACCTGCTGTTGTGCTGTTCTCCTGCCAAAACTGATGCAGCTTTGACCTCCAGATCCTTTTCCGATCTTTTTGAAGAAGTTGAGGAAAATAAGTAAGAAAACCAAACAATGACAGGGTAGGTTTTGATAGCAGCTAAAGGTCTGCACTTCACTATGCAGTCCTAGCAGCTCTCAAGAACATATTGACTGTGCTTTCTATATGACCATACTTCTCTATAGCTAAACAAAAACCTGATGAGGAATTTACATCAGTTAAACTCTTTTCAGCCCGGTAGAGCACTTAGGTGGGTGTTTGAAGCCCAAAAAGTGCAATGTGAATGCTCGTGCACTTAGTGTTGATCACATCTGACACTAGCTGCTGGAGGTGGGTCTGAGCCCTGCCCCATCACCAAGACCCCAAGGCAGGGATCCTTCTGCATGGGGCTCACAGACGGGGAGAAAACACCCCCAAAAAAGCTGTCAGTTCATTGCAGCCACACTGGAAACATGAGGGGCATGTGCGGGGAGCAGGGACAAAGCGAAAGTGGCAGAACAATGAGCTATTTTGAGCACCTGAGAATATGTTTCAAGAGAGGAAAAAAAATAAAAAATAAAGAGTGAAAATTCTGAAGCAGCACTTGAGACTGTTCTTAGCTGCTGCTCTTTGCTGTATCACCATTCTTATTGATTTCTTTTTCTTTGCACTGAAAATATACATTATCTTCCAATCCTTCTTCAGTGAAGTAAATCTAAAATGAAAACAAACCACACATTTGGCCAACTCTGCCTTAAAATTACACATCAAGAACGTTTCCAGTGACAAATACTTTCAAGGCAAACAAACTGAAGAGAAATTAAAAAATCTCTGTGGGGCATAAATATGTAATTACACTCACACAGGGAGCATTTTATCAGGTAAACCATCCTACTTTGTTAATTGAAATGCTGCAGCACAAGGTTTTTTGACAAAGGGGCTGAATATGCATGCGTATTTCTCACTGCTGCTGTTCCATTCCTCTCTCTCCTTTCCCTGTGTGCTCCAGTGATGGGGTACTGATCACTCCTGGTTTCTTTGTTCCAACATCCTCATTTCTGCCACCTCCGCTTTATCCTGGCAGGGAAAGTTTTCCTTTCACTGGAGGCACTGGCTTGTTTTTTTGTTGTTAAAACAAAACAAAACCCAGAAAAATGTCTTGTTCTTAAATTACATTCTCCAGAAAAATAAAACCTCAAGAATTTTCTTTATTTTTTATTTTTTTTAAGAAAGCAGAAGGAACAAAAAGAACTCCAGGAAGCAGGTGCAGCTATGCTGATGTAACCCCTCTAAAATAATCTTACCAGGGTGAAGAGGAGTTATGGAAGCAAGGCTGAAGTTTGGGATCAAAGAGATTTGAGGTCCAGATACCAAGTCTTTGTTACGGAAGCATTTGTCAGTATTTAGTGGCCATGGGCAACACTTGGTGAAATATTTACGGGGTGATCACTTCCAAGAAGCATTGCTGCTGGCAGGCTATTTAATTGTCTAAACACAAGCTGCCCTGCCAGCTGTGGTGCTGCTCACCCATCTGCGCTGGCTCTGCCATGCCAGTTTCCCTGCCCCAAGAAGGGAGCAGGGCACATTCTGCCCTGGAAGAGAGTGGCACAGGGTAGCCCCATGCTCCCACCAACTGCTAAACCTCACTCCTGACCAATGTGCTAACTGTGGCACCAACCAGGCAGTGAGGAGAGCCAAGCCTTTCAGATAGGGATGCTGGCATCTTGTCTGGGTTCTCTTCACCCTACAGGCCAATGGAGGATAAGTTGTTGTTCTCCTTCATAACCCACTGCCCAGTCTCATCTTTTTGTTGTGTTTTTTCTCCCTCTAAGACACCACACAGTAGGCATTCCTGTTACACAGCTGTTAGCCAGTATTGCGTGGGGAAACTCAGGAAGGTTTAAATGTTTTCTTGGTGAACATGTGCTTTAAATGTTCTGTAATCCCTTTCTGCTGCATGGTTGTCTCTGCTTTTCTGCAAACAGCCTTCTCTTTCACAGTTGTCTTCACAACGCCCCGTTAGTATAATCTTGGCTCTATGGTCAGTCCTTTGCTCAGGCTCTGCTGTTTATTTTGAGCAGAAGATTGACCTGAGCAATAAATGGACTGAGATTTTCAGCGGAGGGCTTTACCACACCATGTATCTCTCCAGGTGAGCCACAGACTGTCAAAAACACATCAATGTGTAACCCTCTTGAAGTCACTCTAAAATGGCCAAACTACATTCAAGCAATCTCAGCCTCCATCTGCTTCTTTCCTCTGGTTTTACAGCATGATATCAGGACTGTGTCCTCTTTCAGGCATGATGTGAGTGAACGACTAAGGATGGTGAGTTATTCAGAAACAAACACTGTGGTTAGAGACTAAGAAGTTGTCTGAAGATGGCGTCTTGCTCATAGGGCCACACAATGTAACACTTCCACATGATTTAAGAAGATCTGAGGTTAAGACATATGAGGAAAAGAGCTGAAGAATGAGCCAAGAAATCCTTGTCTAACCAGACACTTCTTTCATGTCACAGATGGGACATGGCTGGGTTAAGAGAAGAGTCAGCATCACAAATCCTGTTCTCTGAATGATTTTGACTGGGGAGTCAGTGAAAGCCATGGGTACATGCTTTGGGATTCTTTGTAAAGGAAACCAGGGTTCAGGGGAGGAAGATTTGCACCCAATTCATACCCCCAAAATGCAGAATGTTCATCAGAACTGCAAAACTGGGAAACATCCCTGGGTCGTGCAGTTTATACCTGGTACGGAGCAGTCCTATTAAGCTATAATGCTGGAAGTAGGAAGGGATTCAAGCCGAGCTCCACCTTTGCTACTTATTCTGGTATAAGCGAAAATTTTAACCACTAGCATGTCTTTTTCTTTGTATTTTTTATTGAGTAAAGCTTCCCTATTTTCTCTTTAGAAGCATCCATCATGAGACTTCCACCAGTGCTCTGCAGGACATAGGTAGGCATGTGGATGCTCAACAGCTGGAATTCAGGTACTATGGAGATTTTCTGGTGGAAACTGGAGCATCTGGAGAATTTTGTTATCATGAGGATGAAGCAGCAACTTGGCAGGGATTTTAATCTAGACAGGCAAGTCTGCTTGTGGCTCTAGGTTTTAGTACACCAGGTTTTTTATCCATGTTTTGTTTCATTGGACAATGCTTGTGGCAATAGAGTATTTGCCACTGACTCTTTGGTGTCCTTGACTGGCTTGTGTCCCTCCTGAGTCACATTTTACAGGGGTACTTGCCCATCTTTTTCCCTTCCCTTTCTTTGTCTGTATTTTGAGCTGTGTGGTGGATGTTTGCTCAATAAACAATGTTTGAAGTCAGTCGTCTCCAGGTATCTGTGTTGACCGAAACCACTGTACTGTGGCAGAGAGTGCAAACAGAGCAGTTTAGTAAATTCTGTTATGGTTCATGTGGAGCCCTCAAACATGTCTGATGAGGATTTCCTTAGTGACAGATCAGTGGATGCTTGAGGGAGTTTGACACTGCATGATTGTTTCTACTTTATCACCATTATTTTCCTAAAACACAAGATTGGCTTATTTGAGTTTATAAAACACAAGTAAGGCATCTTGCACCAATTAGGCTGGAAAGCTTTTTTTTTTTTTTTTTTTTTTTTTCCCCAGACATTCATCTCTAACTCTCCACCCTGTATTTTCCCAGAAGGGGTGGGAATGCAGTGGCAAACATTTATCAAAGAGTGGAAATATGACACTATTTATTTATTTATTTATTTATTTATTTATTTATTTTCCCTGTTGTTCTACAAATGACCTGGGATCTTGCTGAAAACTGAAATGGTAACTAGAATGCTGAAGCTGATGGTTTTGCCCTGACAATACCAGACAGGCTAGCCAGAAATTTCCAGTGGCTTTGGTTGACATCTTTTTCTTGCATGGTGGTTTAGTACAGTAAAAATACCTCTCTCACAGTTTGTGCTTGGACATTTTGCTATTTTGAATATGTTAATCTGTACTTGTTTCAGTGGCTTCATTCTTTCTTTTATGTTAATTAATACATCCAGTCTGGGTTTGCTAAGAGCTGTAACACTTGCTCCTGATGGTTTAGTAGGAAGGTTCAATTAATCCAAACTCTAATGCCAACTAAAAGTCCACCTGTTTGTGGCCATTTAAAGTCCCTCAGTGACTTTGTAAACCAGATGATGAGACCAGGCAAGGGTTTGCCAAACTCGGACTTAGTCTGTGGTGCAGTTGTAGCTCAATGAAGTGTTGAAGTGCCAGTTGGACCATGCTATTTCCCTGCTATCCTGTCTCTTTTGAAGAATTTCAGGAACTCCTCAGAATATGGAAAATGCATTTCCCATCTTTTTTTTTTTTTTTTATATACATATATGTATAATTTTTAATACCAAAATTTCTTCAATAGGATTTTGTCTTTCTATCTCTATGAGTTATTTTAACTGTTTTATTTTGTTTTGTTTGTATTTGTTACCAAAGCAGGTCACTGTTGACTAGGACTGCACTTGGCTTTTCTACTGCCACAGCATGCTGAGGTGATGTGGGCACTCAGGTAATAGTGCATCCTGATTTTACATGTCTATTTTTTCCACCTAAGGGGCCCTAACCTACAGTGGACATTCTTAAATTGCTCTTACATTTGTGACTCCCAGATGATTGTGTTTCCACAGGATTTCTGCTTCTAAATGCCTCTAAATCCCATATCTTCAGCAAACCAAATTTGTGTCTTTCCATGTTTCTTCCTTCAGTACCTTCGAAGAAATACCTTTTCATTTCTCTTTCCACTCAGACAGATGCTAGTTGCTTCATTTCACTTGTGCTCCTTTGCCTGGGTGCTACAGGAAACTAGAATCTCTCTGGGAGACTGGTTAATGTGATGTAGTTAATGTGATGTGTCAGTGTAAAAAAGTGTCCTTTGCATGGCCATCTCTACAAGGAATTTCCTTCCTGAGCTCTGCAATTATGTGATTTTAATTGGCTTTAAATTTGGGCAGATTATTTAATATACTTAAATGAAAACCACAGAGATGTTGTTAATACATAGGTTAGAAATTGGAAAGAAAAAAAAAAAAACGTGACTGAATTGCTTCTGAGCTCATACAGGCAAATTCACATTTACTTTCCTGTGTACTTAATGTGAAATATACCAGAAAGTCCATAATTAGAAAATTATAAGGATTTAAAACCTATATTGCAAAAATACATTTCTATGGCTCTGGAGGTTGCAAGCATGCTTTCCATGTAGAGCTGTATGTTGCATTTATGCTGATTTAATCATTCATTAAACATTAGTAAGAGGCCAATTATGCTGTTCAAGAATAAGATGTTTTACGAGAAAATGACAAAAAGATACATGTAATCATTGAAATGCCAGTTTACAATCAGATAGGATGGGAAATAATCCCTTTAGCAAGCTTAAGCTTTTACATATTAATGGCAACATTGGGGAGAGTGGAAAGAGGGCTTTAACAGCCTCGCGGCCTTCCGGTCCTAATCAGAACATGAGTGTCTACGATGCTCCGGTCAAAAATTTAATGCACTGTTTTACTCTGTGGCAGAGACCACGAGGTGTGATCTTAATTGCCCTCACTGTAGCTTAATGGGCATGGGTCTTCATATAGATAGACTAACATAGGCAAAGCAGGGCCTGGAATCTCATTTAGACTCTTGAAAGAGGTGAAACGTTCTGGGGAGAGAAGTGAGGAAGCAGAATGATTCTAATTCTCTGCTAATACAAGACTTAGGGCCACCAAATGAAACTCTTGGGTGTAGGTTAAAAACAAACAAACAAACAAAAACAGAAGGAAGTGGTTCTTCACAGCACTGTTAAGTGGTACAACCAACTCCTTGCTGCAGGATCTGATGGATGCTATAAGCTTGCATAGGTTCACAAAGCAAGTGGATAAATTCATGGGGAAAAAAAAATAACATTTGAGGACTCTTAAGCACAAATTTCATCTTGCCCTCAAAGTTTCTCAGATGCAAATTTTTATACGTTGGGAAAATGAGTAATGGAAACTTCAATGTGTACAGATGTTTGGTTCATAAGCCTGTCCATAGCCTTTTGCTTTCTGTGGTTGTTGGAGGCAGGATAATGTGTAAAACAGACCTCAGAGCTGAACCATGTGGTTGTTCTGTGTATGTGTATATGTATATGTAAAAGATGTTTTAAAGATCTCATTTTGCAGCCTTGCCCAGAATCCTGTGAGAAAAACATTCAGCATTGTTTCATATATGGGACGTACCAGAGACCTAAAGAACATGACATTCAGCAAACTACGGACTGCAGTGCTGGAGGGCCTAAGTCTGCTTTGGTGTGCATGAGACCAGAAAACAGAAAAAGCTACTTCAAGGCTAAGAACCTACAGAGGTAAGCTCAAAAGGAAGAAAACAAGGCACGATGAACCGCAATGGTTAATTTTAATGTTCTCATGAACTCTACTCCAAAGAGACTCACCTCTAAGTCTCTATGGGTACTTTGTGTCTTGACCTCTTGCAGTTGCCAGGAGAGCTAAGGTCCTGAAGAAAACCTGTCTTTCTCCCTAAGTGCATCTGGACTGAAGGCTGAGTAGGGTTTGGCATTATGATCTGAGCAAACTCTTAATCCTTATGAAAAAATCAAGGACAGGAAATCCAGACTTGGGGGCTTGATTCCAATGAAGAAAATGGATGTGGGACCAAGAGGTCCTGGGGCAAGAACAGAAAAAACAGAAACGACCTGGGTGATCCAAAGGTGGGTTCCAGATAAACTTCATCAGAGCGTCGCTCCAGGTTCCCGGAGCCATGCCGGCCACGGTGTTCTCTGGCCGCTTTGCCCACTCATACATCTGGCTGCCCAAACGTTCGGCCCCCTTTTCCCAAATCCAGTTGGTCAGCTGTCCCCGTTGCCATGCCGGCCTCTGGGCAACGGACCCGAGCGGTGCTGTTGAGAGGGAGAAAAATGTATTCCAGCGATAATATTGAAGGGTTACAGCTGCCAAACACACTGTGTCTGTGGAAACACCTGTTGAGTAGCTGTTGCAGTGGGAAGAGCAAGATGAAGAAAGACAGCTGTAAAAGTGCCAGCAGCAGTAGGAAGCTCTACCAAGACTGCTTTGTGCCAGTTAGAGATGTGCCAAATTATTTGGCTGCATTTCAAATATCTGGGTGTCCACTGCATTTGCCAGCTCGCGCTCCCAGGGAATACTTCAGCATTAACACCACTACTGCCATGCTCCCGCTGCTCTTCCACTTTAATTTCAGTCTTTACGTTTGTGTTTTTTTTATTATTATTTTTATTTTTTATTTTCTTTTATTATTATTATTATTTATTTCTAGTTCCTTTCAACCTCTGTGGCAAGCAAAGGAAAGCCCAGTATTTGCAGTGCAGAGCCCAAAATAAGGGCTGGGATCTGCAGTTAATGGGAAGACAAAGCATCACTGTAAAGGTTTTTGGCAACTGGCTTGTGTGATCTGCTGGGTTATTTTTTTTTCTCTTTATCTTTTATTTTTTACCTTTTTTTTTTTTTTCCCAAAGAATAATAATTTTATCTTTTGCAAACAGTTTGGTAACCTGCACACTTCTACCTGCCCATCTTGAAATCCTTGGAACTGCAGAACTCAGCCTTGGGAATACTGCAACGGCAATGGGGCTGAAATTTGGAAGTTATTCTGGCTAGAGGGCTGGTATGGTGGAATGGTAAAACACTATGGGATAATATTTCCAAATGTTTCAGGTCTATTCTGGAGTGCTTATGCACCATCCATAGTACTGGTCATATTTGCTGAGGAATAAGAGAGCTCACAGCTGGAAGGAGAATTTCTCTCTTCAGAGAAAACCTTGCATGAATTAAAAGCACTCTCTACATAGATGAGAAACTGAGAGTTAAAGAAGTTGTAAAATAATAAAATAATGTCTGCTTTAGACAGTCTTTCTCCTAAAGTGCCCAAAGGATGTAGGTTGATGTCCTGGACCACACCCTCCCAGTTCTTCCTGCCTTCCTCCCCTCCCTCCCCTCCCCCTTTTTTCTTTAAAATTCCCCTTTTTCCCCCCTTTTCCCCTTTTTCACTAGTTTTCCTCCTTTTCTCTCTTTTCCCCTTTTTCCCACTTTTCCACCTTTTCCCCTCTTTCCTCTTTTTCATTTTTTTCTTTTTTCCCCTTTCCTCCCCCCCTTTTTTTCCTTTCCATTTATCAACAACACAAAAGCTCTGTAAAAAGTCCATAGTGTAAATGAATCAGTAGTCCACAACAGACCCTAGAGGCATACCTATAGTTAAGTTTCTCTTTTTAGGAGTTTTGAAAGTCAAAATGAATGACTAAATGTCAAAGAATTAAATTGTTGCTCGAATAGCTCCTGCCCTTGCTTCTGTCCCTGCCCTGGTGAATACCAGACAGGCCAAGAGACACTAGAATTGCAGAGCACTGCTGTGCCTGTACTGCTGCTGCAGTTTCTTTGCTTTTCTGTTTGACACAATTGTCAAGTGAATGATTTATTTATCTATTTAAGTTCCAAAATCCTCAGAATGATCAAAAACTCCCCTGGACCAAGGAGCTCTTATTTTTCTCAAGGAGTTTTGTTTCTTCACAGGTAGGTTATCTGTTAAGTGTTTGTGAGAAAAACTCATCTCCTTTGGCCTATTTGTGTGTATTTCTGAGCTATCCTGATCAATGGTAGATGATTAGCCCTGGTGTTGGTATTTCTCTGTCAGGTACCATTGCTTTGCTGGTTGTAGACAGAGATGGAAGGGTCTGAGCTCCACAGAAACAATCCAAGGTGCTGATCTAGTCCAATGCAAATAGTAAGATAGGTTTAAGAAATTTCTAAGACCAATTATAAGATCTGATTATGAAAACCAAGTGGCTGGCATGAAGCTCATTTGGTTTAGTGGCAGTTTTACCTCCTAAAGATAAATTTAGTGCATCCTAATAGGTGTATTAGGATGAATTCAAATCTAAGCACACTATTCCTAAATACCTTTAGCAGCATCATACTCTGCCCATCACGTCATACACATGACCAGAAGATTTGTCTAGTGTCTGGACTGGGATGGGGATACAAGGGCCAGAGGCTCAGGCACAGGATTGGGCTGGACAGTGGGCTGGTTGGCAACCCTCCCTATAACTTTATTTTCCCTGGGAATTGTAGTTTTCACCATGCTTGATGTGCCTTCCCTCGTTGGTCATTGTGTGGGGCAGAGATTCACTCTCGTTGTTTGTTTTTATAAAAGCATGGTCCTACCTGAGCTAGGGCTATATGGCTAAATCAAAAATCTTTCACATTCTTTCTCCTCACAGCATGTTCCTTCGTGGTGATAAATCTCATTTATTATAGAAACATAAACCTATGTTTTTGTTTTTGTTGTTGTTTTGAAGGAGAGCAAATATTGCACCATACAAATTGGCAGAAGTCCAAATATGTCCAGGAAAACTTATTTTTCCCCTTTGAGCTAACTTTCCAAACACCCTTTGGTTCAATTAGCTCTTTCTTTCCGCAAGCACCAGTCAACCTCTTCTGCATTGTTTAGGCCAGGATTAATATCCGAATTCCTGACTTATTCTGATTTTACCTGCTGGTGCAGATCAAAGTGCTAGCAGTTTTACTTAAATAGGTCTTGCAAGAGCCCATGGTTTCTCTCTCCTCGAAGACAATGGGGTCATCCTACAGAAATTTCTGCTGCTCTGTACCTGTCTCTGTACTAACCAGAGAGCAAAGGAAAGAGCCATTTTCTCCCTGGGCTTTCAAACATCCAGTGGATCAAGAAAGCTACAGCCTCTTGAAAACCCTCTGGCTGGATCTCGTGAATAATGAGAAAAGTCTCTGACTGTTGCCTTGGCCACATCAAACTTCTCTCCAGACAACCAGAAAATGCATCTTTCCTATTAATCTTCCTGACTTTGATGCCAGATTCATGGGTTATGGTCTGTTCGTCCTGAGAAAATGTTATCTGAGTCAATATTTAGACAGAATAAGCCTTAATCACAACATAGTTATGCTTCATTAAAGAGGTTTTTCATTCGCTTCATTCGGAAAATAATGCAGAATGTACCAGAAGCAAACAAATTGGGTGGATTTCCTATTCATGAAAACCTTATTCTTCTTCCACATAAATAAAGCGCTAATTACTTGTTCAGAAGCCTTTCTTTTCTTCCTTCATAGGAGGAATAGGGATACATTTCCTTGACCTTGTTAGTGTAAAGACACTAGCTGGCTGTTGCCCAGTTTTTCTGTTGCTGGAGTAGACCCAGAGTGACAGACAGTTGTCCCCTTAACCCTTTCTTTAGGTACCAAGAAGGAACAACCCCAGGCACCAGGATGTGCTGGGGGCCACCAAGGTGGAAAGCACCCTGCTCAGGGTGGCCCTGCTTGAGCAGATGGCCTCCACAGGTCCCTTCCAACCTCAGCCAGCCTGTGATTCACCACCCTGAAATGACGTTCATCTACGATTCTTCTCTGGTCACAAAGACTGTAGGGAAAAAAAAAAAAAAAAAAAGAAAAAATAAAAGCAACCCTACTTTTAGGAGTCCGTCTCATCTGTAAGCTTCAACGAACAGTCCCCTG
Organism: Netta rufina; assembly: GCF_964035555.1. NCBI lineage: Eukaryota > Metazoa > Chordata > Aves > Anseriformes > Anatidae > Netta > Netta rufina. Next base: position 60,771,480 of record NC_140128.1, read on the forward strand.
CCCACCACCTCCCACGTCCTCAGGGTTCGTACCCCCATCTTTGGCCCTATGGCATGAGCACAGGGGCAGAGAGGGTAGGTGGAAGGGCTGAGACATGCCCAAGCAACCAGTTTGTTCACAGCTGGGCATATGCAGAAGGGCAAGGCATATCCAGGTCTCAGGAGCATGAATATGTAGAGTAGAGAGCAGGCATGGCAAATATGGCCTCAAAGCCCCTCTGCACAGCCATGTGCCCATATTACCATAGTAACTGACCATTCAGCTGTCCTTAATGTATTTCTTTATCCTCACAACATCCTGGCAAGGTAAAAATGTGTTTTTGTCTCCGTGCAACGCAGAGGAGCCTGTGAGCAGTGGCTCACCCAAGGGCACGCAAGCAGGCTGTGGCAGAGTGACGCTGCCATTTCTCCCACTGTCTGGAACAGCATGGAAATCACAGCATTTTCCTTCTTTCTTGCAGTAAGGAAATAGGATGCAGTTCCTTCTTCCTTTGCTGTGACCCTCCATCCACAAGCACAGACCAGGCTGGCAGTGGGGGAAGCTGCAGAGAAGCTGGTGGTGGAGGGGGGCCAAGCAGCGTCGGAGTCCGTCCCCTACTCTGGGGCATGGAAGAGCAGATGATTTTGCCTGCAGCGCTCATAAAAAAATTGATTTCTTTCATCTCTTCCCTGCGCAAAGGCCAGTGCTGAGCCTAGCAGATTATTCAATAACATCCCATAAAAATATTAAACTTCTATATCGGAACCAAATTAAAATTGTATTTCATGATGTGAACAAAGGTACCCAAGTCGATTTCGTCTCTCTCTCCCTCTTTTTTCAAATTTAATATCACACAGAAGAGAGAAATGAAATCTGTATTTAAATGGCTGTGGAACATTGTGCATTTAAAGTGCACAGCAAGTCACTCCCTAAAGCACTCCATATGATATGTAAATCTTTTGATCTTTCACAAAATGCATGAGTTCCATAAAGAATAATGAGTACTAGCTTGGGAAGTACAATATTGACTGTCACTGTAGTGCACTTAGCCACAATTATTATTTGCATGGCTTTTGCAACATAACTGGAGGGGAGAGTCCTGTGAATATTTTTAATGCATTCTAATAGCTGCTAAAAGAGATTTTATTTTATAATAGATGCATTCTTTCTTTTGGATCTACAAGCATTTTCTTTTTCAATTTATTCATTACATTTTTTTACTCTTTTACAAAAAAGCAGAAGAGCATACGAGTCCTGAGGAAAGAAACAATTGATGTCCTGCCCTGCCATTAGTTGCAATAAAGCAGAAAAATCAGCAGTAGTGTTTATTTATTCTTTAAGTCAATGAGAAATGTTTAACTTGATAAATCATCTTAGGAATGTTCTGCCTGAGGGAGCCTGAAGCGATAGTCCCCCTTTGAGGTGTATCCTAGAAGGGGCAAGATACTCTGCAAGGTGTAAATGCACGGATATCCTGTAGGATCAGCCTCTCAGTGACCTCTGACATCAGTGGAGCCTTTGGCATCAATCCAGCACGTTATCCTTGAGTTTCAGCATAGAAAGGATTTAAATGCCCAGGCCTGGTGGTAGTGGGCTATAAACTCCTAGTGCGGGAGAATGAGGAAGGAACAACAGCTGGAACGACCACAAGCACCAAAACTAAAGTATAATTAAAGAATTACCTTATTACCATTAATGCTTTCTGGTTTCCTCCCTGAAACTCTCAATGTCTCTCTAAAGGTCTTTTCCAAGTAGCTTGATGTATTGATTGGTTGTGTCTCAGGTAGACACAGCAGGGAGATGGTCACCACTACCAGCAACATGAGAAGCAGAATAGGATAGGAAAAGGCACTGTGCTAAAGAAGAATATTCTTTTAATGCAGAAATGAAAGACGTACTCAGTAAAGTCAAGTCCTGTTTTAATATTGACTTCTCAGGGAACAACATCCCCCTTATGTGTGACAGTTCATGTGTGGGACCAGGTACCAGCCACCTCTTTAGTGTGCAGTTTGTCCAGTCATCAGGACAGATTTATAGTCGAAGAAACAACACATGCACCAAAATCAAATCCAAAGACTGATCTGTGTGCTTGGTCAATGCTCGTTTCATATAAGAAATCTTTCCTTCTCTCAGGCAAGGGTGATTCCTAATAGTTTGCACTGTTCCAGTCTCAGGGTCCAGTTTAGCAGGGCAAGTAACATTTTATCTTTTTGTGCCTCGGTTTCTCTGGATGTAAAATGAGCACAGTGCCATATTCTTTCTTTGTAAAAGCTCATTGAGGGTCAGAGAAGAAAATGTAATTAATGTGATAGCTGAACAGTGATAGGGCATTGCAATAGACAACTGGTCCTCTGATTTGAAGCAGGTTTCAGGAGGCTAGGGTGCTGAAGGAGAGAAAGACACATTTTGAGCCCACTGAAGAATAAAAGCCCATTTTTACACAAAACAGAATTTGTGATTTTTTTTTCAACCTGTTCCAGCTTCATCCCAACAAAGGTTGCAGGACTTGAAAAATTAGTTTAATTTTTAAGCACAAGAAGGCATCAAAATCCCTTTATTTCACTAATCAGTTTAAACTCTGACACATCATTCGGACATACCATTGACATTTTTTTTCAGTGCTGCACAAATGAAATCTAAAGATTTCTAAAGTGAAATTCTAAAGATTTCACTTGTGCTTAGTGTTGAGCATTGAATAGATCTTTAAAGGACTCAAGACACTAGTCAAGAGTACAATTCAGATTTTGCTGAGGTAATTTTTTCTAGTTTTTCTTTCTGGTGCTGATTTTCCCTACCTTTTGTAGTATAATTTTTAGTTTCCTGCCTTAGAAACATTGTTCATGCATAAGAGCATTTGTAATGATGAGAAAAAGCCAATGGAGGTTAGGATGAATGACTATATTGTTGTCTGTAGAAGAAGAACCAGATTGCTGATTTCAAGTCTTTCTTTTTTTTTTTTAATCCTAGAACATCTGGATCTTTTCAAAAAAATATTCCTCGGTGGAAACATTTGACAGGAAAAAGCTGCACCAGTTCCCCCAAATCTACTGAACTGTTTACCTGGTAAGACTTGTAGTAATTTCCTATAACATACTGCCATTTATTATGCTCTGGAAAGGCACTATAGTGATTTCAAGAGGAGAAAACCAAGAAAGATTATTCATTTCACATCCTCATGCAATTCTTTTGTAGGTGGCTTTCAACAAAGGGTGATATTGGATTACATTCATTTTGGTTCTTAATAAACTAGTAGATCTCCCATTGTTCTATGTTGTCCAATTATAAAAGCAATGAATATGAGACTAAGCACTTCAAGATAACCATAGCTTTAAAGATAGACAAAAAGCTTTATAGATTAGGATCAGAATAAAACTGCCATTTTTGTAGCGTTTTGATGAACAATATTTTGTGAATTAAAGTGTTGTCTCTTAGGAATGTCAATAAATTACTCTTTAAGTAGGAACCACTGCAAATCTCAGGAAGAGTTTCCTGATATCTAGGGTGCAGAAAAGGAAAGGAAGTAAATCCTTCCTAGAAGTCATTTCCTTGCTGGCTGAAGAGGTGATTATGGAGGGTATTTCTGTTTGCCTGTAGGAGTCAGTTGGGATTTTCTTCTTGAACCGTTTGTGTTGCCTTCCTGTTTAGGACATGGTGTCTTTTCAGACATGCTTCTTCATTGCACTGTGTTCCAGGAATGGATTCTTCAGTACTTTATAAAGGCTTAATTGGCAATAAAAGCTGTCATTAGCATTTTGAAGGCAGGATTTGGGTATTTGCTTGTTCCTAAGCAAGGGTTTACAAAGTGGTCCAAGAACTGCTTCTGAGAGGTCTCTGGAGGTGATGAAGAAAAATAACATTAGCACTGTTTTAAATATGCTGAGCAAGAACTGGACTACTTTGGTAAAATTTTAAGCTTCAAAAGTTGGGAAAAAGGAAAGGAAGGAAGGAAGGAAGGAAGGAAGGAAGGAAGGAAGGAAGGAAGGAAGGAAGGAAGGAAGGAAGGAAGGAAGGAAGGAAGGAAGGAAGGAAAAAGAATTGCGAATCACAGCTCTGAAAACCCCAGACCAAAGTGCTCAATGGGCTCATGAACAGGGATCATTGCCTTGCTCGACCATAAAAAATCATGAGACCATTTACAGAAGCATCTATTAATCTATTGATTGCTATCAGATTATTTATCAACGGATCCTTAATGGAAAGTAAAGCCCGCCACCTGTTTAGTCCTCATAATCCTAACTTGCATACAACCTTCCATAGTTGTCATGTGGCATGGTACTGAAAATTTGTCCACTGGCAGAGGAGAAGCAACAAAATATGGCCCTCTCTAGTCATGACACAGGATAAATGTCCCTCCCAGTTGCTCATCCTATTTGCATGTTTTGGCACGATATAAAGGGAATGTGCACTCACATAGTTCAGTCTGGTAGAGAAGAAAATAGGTCATGAAGAGATGTATAAAGAGGCACATGGGCAGATGTGGGGAATGTCTAGGTGTCTGAGCCCAGGCATCAAGCCTTTGACTCATCTTCGTAAAGGTCCAGCACACATCTGTACCCTTGGCTTGGGCTTAGATGAATTTTTGCATCATGATATTACTACAGCCCCAGAAAGAGCCTGAATCCTGTCCTTGAATGCAGCATGGAAGGGACATCGTACTTTTCAGGTCTGGCAACAGTGTTATCTCCATAGCTCTAAGGAGAAATAGAGTGGAAGAGAAGATTCTTCCCTGCAGTCAATCCTCTCCTCACATCCGTACCCTCTCACTGCTTACCAGGATTTCAAGCACCTTCATCTCTTCCTGGATGGCTTTTCCATTAGAGAGGTAGCTGCTGGTTAAAAATAATTCTTTAGCTCAGGATTGTCAGTCACATCATGGGACCAAGCCTGAAAATGCAATCACGCTTTCTGATCAGTTCTGCTGGAACAACCTGTTGTCTTTTATAATAACATTTCCGTTGGGAATATTCAGATGCAGAGGCTAAAAAGAACCATTTCATAGCATACAGACAGCTACACACGCAGTGACTTTGCATTTTTATCTTTTTGATTTTCCAGTGGGTGTACTTGCCTGTTTTTTTTTGTTGTTTTTGTGTTTTGTTTTGTTTGTTTGTTTGTTTGTTTTTTGAGACCACATCCATCTGCTTCGCACTTCCTACTGAAGCTAGTTTATGTGCAATAATTGCCATTAGAAATGTGGAGAAAAAGCTCATTGCACAAATGCATTGTTTTGCTCCTTTTAAAGTACACAGAAGCTACAAAACTACATGAGGCTGACTGATGGATGGGTTTATTTAATTATTACTTTCAGAAACATGTTCTCTATCTTACTCAAAGCAGGTGCAGGCTGTGACGTGGCATTTGCTCTGGTAATTATGCAGTTTTTTGTAAATAGCAGAACAAGTCAGGATGAAAGATAGCACTGCCCTCAGGTTGTAGGAAATTATTCAGCTTTCTCGTTACCAAATTTCAAATGATACGTGTAAACGATAAGGATGCTTTGATTCCCACTGCACCTTCTCCCTCACTCTCTACCCCCCCTCTCTCCTATGGCATAAAACCGGGAGAGAGAAGGAGCAGGACCAAAGGAGAGCTTGTGCTGCAGCTTGTGATGAATGTGGGAAAAGAGAATAAGAAAGCTCATTCAGGTGCTGTGCACTGTGATAGAGCATTACAGGGTATCGGGATGTGAAAATCGAAGTGGCCTTTTAGTAAGGCTTTTGCTTCCCAAGGTGAGGCGATGCAGCTAACCTTACGGCCATGTGCCCATAGACTGCTTTTGTCGGGTCTCCTCTTCTGCCCTCCATCCTCTGCTTCATCCTGTTCTTCTCCTGTGTTTGAAGGAGTCAGTACTTGGAGTTCAGCCCATTCTCCAGCTCCCCCATCCTGTGTTTCTTTCCCTAGACAAGGGATAAATAGCAGATGTTGTGTGGGTTGCTGGGTGTGCTCAAATCCAGCTCTAAGGGGAAAACACCCAACAAGGAATGCCAGGGCCCCAGTCACCAGGAGGTCCTGCCACAGAGAAATGGGACCTCTAAAGAGCCTCTGTTGTCCTCAGCCTGTTAACTTTTACCTGAACAACTCCTTCCCTTGGGGTCCAGGGGCACTGCACGTGGCTCACAGCTGTCAACTATGTTAAGATTTGTATCTGAGGCTCCGAAGGAGTAGCTGGCCACTTTCACATTGATTTACAGATCAACAACTAAATCCTATCCCTGTAAGCTGCTCAGAGCAGATCCACAAACAGCTCTCTTGAGTAGTGCTGAGCTCACATGCCTCCCAATGGCTTGAGCAATGAGAGGATGCATGACATCTCCAGCCAGTATTTCCAAACCTGGGTGCCTAAAGCTTTCCACCAGGGGCAACAACATTTCCAAAGCCACCTAACAAGCTTGTGGACTTCTATTTGACCTCTCAGTTTGGTCCCTTTGAAATAGCTCAGGGCCACTAGCCACCCTGAGTCAATCCTGGGTAAAGAGCCACAGTCAGGTGATTTGGGGTCTCTGCATTTCCACTCTTATCTCAAGCTGCTGCGTGCTGTCCGGTGTTTTATCAGATGTACTGAACACTTGCTCTTCCCTCTGAAATCAATAGAAATTGATGGTGTTTGGCACCTACTGAAAACACAGTCTTGCTACTGATGGCAGTGTGTAAATAACAGGTTCTGAAATAGGCACCCTTTGGAAATGTTAGCTCCTCTGCCCTATATCAAGTGTGCAATGAAAGGAGAATAAACCTGACAATGAAAATGTGCATTCAGTTTATATAAGAGCTTAGCTGAACAATATAATATTTCCGTGGAAGGTGCAGAGTACGTATATGAATGAAAATCAGTTGATTGTTACCATGTGTCTGTTGAAAATAAGGTCATTCACAAATCTTAACATTTTATAGAGGGAAGGAATATTTTTTTTTAATTAGGATTAAAAACATTATCTACTTAAAATGTGCCCATGCATATAGTTCTGGCATAGCCTATGGCAACACCTATAATTTTAAAATAAAACTTTTTTCGAAGAAGGAAGTAATTTTGAGTGATAACTAATTTAGATAGTGCTAATTATATTGGTTGGAACTTGCAAGGGAGCCAATGGATAAAAAGTTGATTAAAGCAAAGTTATAAAACAACAATAAAAATCCCTAGCTCTGTTCTTTAAGATGTTCTGAGCATTTTAATGTTTGTTCCTGCCTGCTGTCTTAGCTGGGCTGGAAAGGGAATGTTTCCATACAGCTATGCAGAAAAAAAAAAAAAAAAAAAAAAAAAGATAAAAAAATAATTAAGGCCCTTTAGTCCAGTTTAAGAATGATGAGTATATTCTACAACCTAAAATATTGCTTAAGGTGATGTAGTAGGCTGTACAGTAATGCGACTTACCTGATCTGTTGGTTGTCTGTGGTTTGAACCAATGGTCAGTGTTACTGTGGCTGAGTTAAACAGGGAGGAATTGCTGGTGAGATCTGTGAACATTTCTGACTCCTGCAGCAATGCAAGACTTTGCCTGTGGTTGCTTTCTGTAGGTTCTTCTAAGTACGTCAAATATCCTCTGATGCAATATAAATGTGGCTGGACACTAGGTTTATATCATCTCTTCTGAAAGTGCACTCCCTGCTTGGATCCCATAGACCAAGAACACCTCAGGTCCACTCCCAGCTGTTTCATCTTTGGTTTTACAATCCACAGTGAGCCCTGCATCTGTGCTTGTTCCTAGCTGGACACATCTCTAATGTAGATATGGACAAAACCATCCATGGTTTTGTGGCCTGAGTCCATGGGCTGGACCCCAACCGTGGGGTGGTAGGAAAGGAAGAACGCAGGCTTGACAGCCTGTCCATGTGGAAGCAGCTAGGGTTGTTTCCCCAGGCTAAAATTCTACCTTTTCTCTATTTTTCAAGTTGTGCTGCTAGGGAAATGAGTTTAACTGACCATAGCAGAGAGTGACCAAAGCACAGAACTCCTCGTGAGGAAGGAGAGGGACAAATGAAGACCAAGCTGTAGGTAGCACCAGTTGAATACTAATTCTGTTGATTGCCCCATTCTGTTTCTCCAGCCATGTGTTCCCACCTAGGTTGAATAATTTACACAAGAAGAAAGTAAGCTTAGTGAATGTTCCTGAGAAATCAGGAGGATCTGACTGAGCAACTAAAGGAAGAAGCTGCTGTTTTTACCTCAACTGCTGGATCTTATCATACTTTCACCCAAACACACATTTCTTCCCACCATGCTGTTACTTATGCTCAGAAATTTCTCCTATGAGACCCATGCTTTTGTGCTCTCCTTTGCTCACCTTTTGCTATTACTTGGAAATGGAAACAACCCAAATTCTGGCATGGCATAGCTTTGTGCAGGAAGGTGGGCTCTTGCTGCCTGCAGGGAGGTGACCCTGGATCCCTTCTGCTGTTATTTGGTGGAGCATCCCAGAACTGTGCAATGCTATGAGTAGACACAAGTAGAAGGCAGCAGAAGAAAAAGAGGGCAGTATAAACACTCCTCTTTAGCAGTTGAATGAAGGTCAGGTTTTTGCATTTCAGGTAGCTTTCCTATGCAGAGAAACATCACTTTGCACAGCAGAAACCACACATGCCTGAAGATTTTGTGTGTAACACAAAATTCTGACTGTGAAGTGATGAGGCAATTTTACATTTCCAGTTCAACTTCATCACCATTATTACCAGTGTTTCCAAGTTTCATTTTATTTTGTTTTAGCACATATTTGCTTGATGCACAATCTATGGCATCCTATGAGCACCTGAGCATTTTGAAAGGATTCTGTTGTCAAAAAATATATATATTAAAAGAAGGGATAGGTGTTAAAAGAAAGGGAAAAATAAAGATATTTAATATACATCAGCTAGATTGTCTGTAAGCAGTCTGGCATAAGTCATCCTTTAATAGAGCTGTAAGAATAATTAATTTTTCAGTTCAGTGGTCAAACTGAAAACCTGTGAGGGAGGAAGGAGAGGAGGTGAGTGGGTGGGAAGAAACAAGGAGAAATGTTTGTGTCAACCTTAAGTAACAATTTCTCATTTTCTCTCACTGAAGCGAAACAAACACATGTATTATCTGTGCCTTTGAAAAAACCACCCTAGCTGAGTTTCTGAACAAAACCTTCCTCAGGAAGGCCTGAAGATCCTGCTTAGATGACGGTGACAGAGAACATCTTTACTTTTCTGAAATTTCTCCTTCCCCTTTCTTTTTCTGGCCAAACCCACTCAATAAATTTACCATTAGTGTGCAAAGACCATTATTAGACACATATTTTATCAAAACCTGCTGTCCAACTTCAATCTGGTTCTGCAGAAGTGTTTTTCAACCCTTCCCAAACTGTGGACCTCATAAGATACTTTCTGCTGAAAGCAGCCCCCCTGGTTTTAAGTCTACTAACAGTAAGTTTACTTTTCTCAATAATCTTTTCAAGTGTGTTTCAAAAGGAGTCTCCAAGCTCCCAGGAGTATGTTGCTCAGAATAATAGACATATTGTGGATGAGGCTATGGAGTATCTCAGAAGACCTGCGTTCTTCTTCATGCCTCTACCATGAATTGTGGTACAGACCTGGTTGTATCTTCCTCTTCTTACATCTTGTAGGGGCCGCTTATTTTCACTTTATTGCAAACAAACCTGACCAAAAATAAATGTGTATAGGTGCAGGAATGATAAACTCATAAGGGTGTGTTTCTTTGTGGGAAACCAAGAAAGATCCTAAAAATCAGAGACGCATTAAAACCATACAAGGAAAAGAGGTTGCTATAAGAAAAATCTTTGAAGGGGTATTATCCAATTAGTACTGATATCTCTGCTAATATGGCAGCAATTAAAATGTTGTTTGTGAAATAAATAGGAGAAGACCTACGTATTCTTTGGACTTACTTATGAATAATGCTCTAATATCTGGTGGAATAATTATAATGAAGCTGTAAGTATTCTCTCATCAGTTGTTTACTGAAATAGCAGTCTATTTAATCAGTAGCAATGCATTCAAGGTGACTAAATATTAAATATGATTGGCAGCTTATTGCTTGGACTAAAACGATTAAGTAACATGAGAAAGAAAGTGACAGGTGACTTCAGTCCCCTCGAGGAAACATGCCCCAGCCAGGAAATGGGTTGAGACTTCTAATAATATTGGTAACAAATAAGTGCTGAAATGTTTGCTTGCAGCAGTCAGCCTGGAAAGGAATGCAAATCCTGTTATACATCTTTTTCATCTTGGTGAGGTTGCAGTGGCAGCACTCGCCAGCTCTGAGGTACTGTGCATTTTAACTATCCTACAGAGACATGCACTTGCTTGAGAAGTGTTGGACGGCCATGCCAGCAAAGCCACTTGAATCCTCCATGCTGAAGCAAATGCAGCTATCCCTGTGCAACTGGCTGAGCCACCCAGGACTGATGCACCACTACCTGCACAGTATTCCACATTCACCCTTTGCGAGGGTTTTTACATATCCTATTGGTTTGGATTCAGATAGACAAATGGGGCCAGGGTGAGGGATGAATTGCAAATCGATTCCAGGAGCCTTCAAAGGTCTGCGTGAATTGGCACTTGCCCCATGCCCTGATCCAGAGTTGCTTGCTGCAGCTGTGGAAAGGAGTACAGCAAGCAAGGCACTTCCATCTAACTCTCTCTCAGTGATCCTGTATCTAAGCTTCATCTCCAGTGAAAGCATTTGCTACTTCAGCAAAGTCCATGTTTCTATTTCTATTTTTAGAGGGCTGGGATTCCTAAATCTAATGTGAGCTTCCACTCCAGCCTTCATTGTGTCCTAGTTGTGTGTTAACTGTGTGCTAATGCTAAATCAAAGCTGAGGTGAGGACAAATGTGTGAGATGAACATGCTGAAGTATGCAATGGTGTCACCTTCCCCTGGGCCACATCCTGATAACCTCACTGGAGGAGTATTTGGCTCCCTGGCAGGCCTCAGTCAAAGCACCACTCATCTTTATTGGCCATGACAAAAGCTCACCCTGTAACTGGAGGGCCCCAAATTAAAACAAAGAAATGGAGGCAAATGCTGGAATAAGAAACTGACTGGGGTCATGCAGAATATCCATAACTGGCCTAAAATCTGAGTCCAACTCTTCTGCCTTCCTGCCCAGCACTGTCTTTTCTATCTGGTCCTTCCAGGATCTCATGAGCACCTCCCTCCTTTCTGGCTCGGTGGAATAAGTGCTGAACCTTGAATCTGCTGCAGGACACTGCTGCAATCATTGCTGCTGCTCTTGTCCACTCTCAGCTGAGGTAGCCCTAGTAAGGAAGTGGGGGAGCTTGCGGTAGCTACAAGGGCAGCAAGAGACACATTTCTCTCTCCTTGTCCCTAATGGGATCCTAAGTGTCGTATAGACATGAGTGTCAATGCCCTTTTACACAGAAAATAGAGAATGAATTCCAAACAGTACTGGAGACAGCTGACCCTTTTAGCACAATGCTTAAATATTCTAGTGCCGTGCCAAGGCAGCATGTGCAGAGTAAATATTTTAATCCCTAATTAATCACTTTGGTTAGATTGGTAAAACAGAAGTCTAATGAAAATAATTTGAAATTTCCTTCATGAATAATTGCATTGTTCAGGGGATTCTGGGAAGAGTCAACTGGCTGACCTTCCATTCTTGGGCTGCTCTATTGCTATGAGACTTAATTTGTGTCCTTCAACCCTTTTCAGTCACCGTCACGAGATTAGAAATACCTTTCATGCAGTTTAGCAGCAGCTATGCAAAAGGACAGTGCAGTCAGCAGAGAGGTAAGAAATTAGCACATGCTTCCCCGCGGTGAAGCACATACAGTATGGCACATAGGAAAGGGGCAAAGCTTCTTTTCCACTCTGTGTTCCTTTATTACGTCCTGAGCATGATGGATTGCATCGTTTATTGAAGTATTCGTGGCCATTTTTAATTAGAGATGTGAGGTCTGCGGGTGCCAGGGCTTTGCGTATTTGCAGGATCGGAAAAGAATTTGCTTGTCAATAAGAGTTGGTGACCGGCCCCGTGATTCATCCTGTGGCTCCTTGGGAATTCATTTCCTCCTGCAGGTCCTGTCTTTCTGGTGGTCTGGTGTTAGTCTCCAGTCCTGTCTGTGTAGGAGCTAGCCTGACCCATCCAGTGAGAGCAGAATTACTCCCTCCATCCTGCTTCAGCTTGCATTTCTCTACAGACCAGATACAGTCCTCTGTGGAGCAATGATTTACATGCAACAAGGTCTGTGTTTGTTCCACAGGGAACTTTGCCTTTGCTAAAAAACCCACAACATACTGTCCTCTATCTCAGTACCTCAGTTGCTGCTTTTATGGAAGCAACACATGGAGTTTACACGGCTTGTATCCTCATCAGCTGTTGTTTTACCTAAGGGCAGCACAGGCCATCGTTCAGTTCTGAATTTGACCACTGGGCTCATCCCAGGTATCCTCTTCTACTGGGACCACTCCAGTGCATGGTGAGGAGAGCAGGGTGAGCAGTGCACTTCCACATTTGAGGGGTTTGCATGTGAGATGAGGTATTTCTCATTTTCTCAGATGGGTGTTCAAGAAAAGGTTGGACCTGGTGCTCATGGTTTAATGGGTGGCATTGGTGGTAGGGTGATGGTTGGACCAGACAATCTTGGAGATTTTTCCAACCTTAATGATTCTAGGATTTTGTGATTTAATACATACCTGACTTTCTTTGAAAATCCTTTGTAAGTGATAAACAAATGAACGTTCAGTTACCATTATGGCTCGTTTAATACAGCACGGCCTATTTCAGGTGTTGCAGAAATGTACGTAAGGAAAGTGCCTGCTTCTGTCCTCTGCTGCAAGGAGGGTTGAGATAAATAGTTGGGTTGGGTGTCTTTATGCAGTCACTTGACCCCTACAGAGAAGTGGCATGGTGTTGAGGATAGAAGGGCAGGAGCACAATGTATAGGAGCTGGATTTCTGGCTCAGGGAGATGAGGAAGATGGAGGGGGAGTAATTCCTTCCAGCTCAGAGGAATGCACAGACATTTTATAAGCAGACATGGAACATGGAGCATGTGGTAGGAGGATTGACAAGGGCAAGGGGGCTTGGATCCTGATTTAGAAGATGGTTGCTACAGGGGAGGAGCAGAGCTATGAGTATGGGTCTGAGCTTTGGGAAAGTGAAAGATTTGGTAGAAACTGAGGCCAGGAAACTTGGTGTCCTTGCCAGTGCCTCTTACAAGCAGAGGGTGCATGTGAGCACAGCTCAGAACAGCAGCCAGTGAAAAATCCCATAAGAAAGAGTTTTCTGTCTATCGAATGATTTTTGAGATGAACAAATTTAAAACTTTGATTTCATTTTAAAGGACAATTATTAATCACTGTTCTTCTGCTGGTAGCTTTACCTGAGGAAGCCAAACTTTTTGCTATGATTATCACTTCATAGCATCTTGCAGTCTTCCCTTTAATTTACCTTTTTTTTTTTTTTTTTTTTTTTTTCCCTCACACATTCACTATTTTACTTCTCTATTCATCTGCGCAGTTGACGCTTATCAGCCATGGAAATTTACAGATATTAAATAAGCTACAGGAGGGCTCTGATATTGTTCCCTCAATGCAAGAGAAACCTATTGAGAACTAAGGGAAAAATTATTAATGAAAATGGAATGAGAAGACTATAAAGTTCAAACAAAGTGTGTTGCCTTCCTCACAAGATTTGGATGCATGCAAAATTTCATGAATATTACTCATAAAATGGTATACAATTTCTCATCTTCAGCAAAAGCATTGCTGGAATATTTTCATTCAGTGCACAATATATTGGATGATAATGATAATTAATGCACCGAACCATTTAACAAGGAGATAATAAAGGATATGAACAGTTTATTATAAAAAAGTGACCCCTCTCCACAGGATTTGAACTTACAACTTTTGACAATATGAAAGAGAGCCTCTACCCTCTGGGCTAGAAAATGTCTTCTCCAGTTGAAATGAAGATCAGCTAACATGGCTGAATGTCATGGAAACAAACCTTGGTTTTGTGAGTTGAAAACAGGCAAGGATGCTAAATCTTAAGAGTCTCCAGCAATAGGACAAATATTCAGCAACTTGATTTTTTTTTTGGGGTGGTTATGTCTGCACCAAAACGGAAGATAAAGCTTAAGGTCTCACCTCTCCACTACAAAGCTGATGCTCAGCAAGGTGCAGTCTATCTATGTGATATGTAAATTAAAACTAAATAAAACCAAGTCTTCCTCATGAAGGAAAAAGTACAGAGACTCCTTGGAAGCCAGTGGAGCTTTTGCCCATGTGGAAGCTGCCTACAGACTTCCACCACAAGGAGCAATAGGAGCTTGAAGTAAAGCAAAATCACAATGTGCAATAAACCAGCCTTTACTTTAACTCCCGCCTGGTTTCAGTATCATCTCAAGGTGAAATCCATGTATTGCACCTAAAGCCAGGACTTGTTGACCCAAGAGGGTCAACCTGCAGTGGAAATGAACAGTCTGGAAGTTTAAGGGGTAGGTAACAGAAAACAAAGGTGAAATCCATGTTTGCCTATTAGCAGAGCCAGTAGGGTCAACCAGGCAACATCGGAACCTCCTGAGTGTATAGGACCTTCTAGGAGATTCAGGTTTTCTCAGTGACAACCAGATTTCCTCCAAGAAACAACAACAAACTGAAAAAAATAAAAAAAACTCAGATTCCTTTGCAATTCTTTCATATATTATTATTTTGTCACAAAGGAAATAAAAGAGAACAGATAAAGTTAAAATCATCTCTGCTTTTAACATGGATTTGCCAACTTGCACTTTTGCTCTATATTGAGGGAAACAGAATAGAAGTATTGCTGAATATAGCCAGAATACCAAACTGAACCAAAATCATAGTGAATCTAGGAGGCTAAAATGACCTTCATGGCTTCAAAACCCATCCTGCGTTGTGATTTGATCATGAACAAACCTGTACCAGTCCAGAAGAGAGAACTGAGCAAATACAGACACACAATGATGCAGAATATTGACCCAGCACTGGCAAACATGGACCTTATTTATAGTATTGACCCAAACAGAGGAAGAACCAAGTGCTGTCCTGAAATTCAGAGCAAGTGCCGCTGCTAATATGGGACTATTGCTAACCTGAACCTTGTCCAGAATATTGAACAGAGCACGGAGAGCGCTGAAATCCTGGGTGAAATCCAGACAATGCTTTTGCAAATTAAAAACTGGCATGTCTGAGAAAGATAGTCAAAAACTACAAAGGCACAGGCAGCCTGGTGCTCTGTGCAGCCTGCTCACTAAAACTTGCGGCTCGGGGTTCCTGGAGAGCCATTTTAATTGGAAGTGAGAGCGTCTGTAGCAAAAGGTTGGGAAGTCCTGCTCTAATTGACTCTTTCTGGGGTTAACTGTTGCAAAGAACGAGTCAGATCCCAGCTCTGCCGCGAGCACCAGGAGTCAGTCCTCCCCCGTCATTAATTACTTTGGTTGCGTTTCTTCATCAGCGCCGCTTGGATCTATCAGCCAGATCCCTGGCGCCTCGCCAGCACCACCACTCTGACTAGATAAAATGCACCGCGTGGGGAAGGGGAGGGCAAGCCTTGCTTGTTATTGCTTCTCCCTTTGATGCTGAATTGGTTGGGTTCTCCTACACAGACCTTTCTGTATGGCTGCCTTCTCTCACGGAGCCACAGGGTTGTTGTCATCGTGGCTTTTGTTTGGTTGTTTCTGTAATTGACCTTCCAGAATTTTGGGGGGTTGTAAGCTAAATGAATGGATTCCTACAACTGGCCTTGTTTGGACACTTCCCAAAATGTCAGCTAACCACAGATCTTGATGTGGCTGTAAATTAAGGTAAAGGTGAGGACAGAGACCCTTGAGACTTCTCCGTGCTAAATCTGCCTGTAATGCTCACTGTGAAGCACCTCGAGGTCGGACTCCATTTGCACCTGCACGTTTCATGGAAAACAGGGGCCTGCAGAGCCAGACAAATTGCAGACTTAGAAATAAGGGCTTGGTGAGTCTAGGTCCCAGCAGGGCAGGGGGAAAGGAGCAACCTGTGCCCCAGGACATAGAGCTGTTGTGTCCCACCCTGCCCAGGTCTGCTGCCCACATATTTTCTTTGGCTTTTACAATGAGTTTTCATCCCCTTGTCGTGAAAAGATTTTTTTGGCTGAAGGCACCACTCCTAGGGACTCCTCATCAGGAATTGAGGGATTTAAGGGAGAAATGATGTCTCACTTTCATACTGGACTTCTCTTGTAGGCAGAAGGCAAAGCCAGGACCTTTGCACATGCTGGCTGCTGCATTCATTCCCCTGTGAAGAGAGGTTTCCAACAGGAGAGGAGTTATGAGAAGTGGGCACCCAGCTACTGAACTGGGGGAGCTGCTGGATGTGGGGATAGGCACGGCTCTTTGCTTGGATCAAGCAGTTCAAGTCCTCTCCACTGCCATTTGCTTTGTCAGAGGGAGGATGAAAAGCAAGCGCCGCCGGTTTCAGCTTTTTGATCTCTTAGATTATGTTGTCTCACCATGAGACCAGTCAAGGGGGAGAGGCAGGGTGAACCCAGAACAATTACAGCACATTTACTGTAAAGGATTACATTTTTTTTTTTTTTTTCTTGGAAATTTCACCACTGACTTTAATTAAGTTCTTCCAAAAACAACAAATGCACAAGGCATTAGAGAGGGAAAGGGTACGTGTGCCTGTGTGTGGTTGCTGAATGGGGTTTTTGCAAGTTTTCCTTCATCTAATGAAAATTTGCTTGGCCATCCCCATTGAAATAGGCTGAAGCCAAGCTTCAGGTGGGCTGCTACCTCATTGCATGGCCCCGAGATCACACACTCGTGCCAGATGGCGAGAGCAGGTGAGGGTAGCCTTTCACTATTAATGACCCTATATTCCATGCAAAGCATGCACAAGTTGTAAAAGTCATGCTATATATTGCTAAGACCTCCTGTGATATGACTGTATTAAGTTCTTTAAATATTCTCTTTGGGTCATTGATGGCATCTCTGTTATGCACTGTGCCTGGCACAGCGGGGCCTAATTCACTGCCACAACCCCTAAAGGTGCTGCTGCTACTGCTGCTACCAGTCCTGCCTGTAAAACGCGTTATCTGAAAGCACCTCTTCCCCAGCAGGACATTTTCAGAGCAGGTTGCTCACGATCTCTGCAAAATAGTGTGTGTTTCAGTGGTCTGTGCAGGGGTTATTAATCAAGGATGTCATGAGCTCTCAATGAAACAAAGTCTTTGGACGTGGGGACCCAGAAAAATGGACACAGTGTACTTGCAAAATGTTCTTAGTAGCACATGTGAATTTCTTTGCACTCAAATTAAGCAGGATTAAAGCAGCTAAACTGTTGTTGCTCAGTTCTCTTGGATCATGTGACAAAGCCTGAATCGCTTTCAGTCACTGGTATAGGCCTAAGTCAGTCCCTTGATCTCCAAATTAATTTTTGAATTGAATGATTGTGTGGGGTTTTTTGTCCTAATTGAGTCTTCAAGTGAAAAATGCTTAGCAAACAGATGGAAAACTGAGGACAAAAGACTCCATTATGTAATAAAAAAAGGGAGAGTTCACTACAACAGTTTGAAATTAGTACTTGGAGGTTCTATTTATTTTTTTCTTAATAAAATCCCAAACAGTAAGCGATACACAGTGTGTTTTGCACAGCTTGGTAGAAAAGCATGAAAGAAGGAGAAGGTGGAAAATTCGTACTGGCAGCTCTTGTAACGGATAATACAAAGTGTCTGAGTAATTTATTGATCCACTCCTCATTTTCCTTTTATTGATATGGCAGAATCAACAGTTTTCCCAAGAGGAAAAAGGTACTGAGTGATAGCAATGCAAAGCTTAACGTTAGGTCCCATGTGTTTCTGAAAACCCCAAAATCCCCCCCTAGAAACACACAGGCTTCATTCAAGTTCTGTCGGACCCTTGGGACACCCCAAGATTTTCTTGTTGTTCCTCTGACACTGGGAGGTAACTCCCTACAGCTTCAGCAATAACCTAATGAGCTTTATAAGTATACTGAGTGGGTCTATACGAGGTCAGGATTCTGCTGTGGGAGGCACTACATGTCCACTGCACCCCAAAATTTGCATTTTCCATACTCAAATGAAGGGTGATGGAGGGAGAAATGGGTGGCAGGCAGCTGGGCTGGTGAATGGAAGTGCACCAGGGCTTATGGCTCACAGGAGATGTGGCGGAGACAGGCACACAGCTCCCACCTCTCTAAGGACAATAAATAAACTTTTTCTTCTCTTTTCTTTTCTTTTCTTTTCTTTTCTTTTCTTTTCTTTTCTTTTCTTTTCTTTTCTTTTCTTTTCTTTTCTTTTCTTTTCTTTTCTTTTCTTTTCTTTTCTTTTCTTTTCTTTCTTTTCCTTTCTTTTCCTTTCTTTTCTTTTCTTTTCTTTTCTTTTCTTTTCTTTTCTTTTCTTTTCTTTTCTTTTCTTTTCTTTTCTTTTCTTTTCTTTTCTTTTCTTTTCTTTTCTTTTCTTTTCTTTTCTTTTCTTTTCTTTTCTTTTCTTTCCTTTCCTTTCCTTTCTTTCTTTCCTTTCCTTTCCTTTTCCTTTCCTTTCCTTTCCTTTCCTTTCCTTTCCTTTCCTTTCCTTTCCTTTCCTTTCCTTTCCTTTCCTTTCCTTTCCTTTCCTTTCCTTTCCTTTCCTTTCCTTTCCTTTCCTTTCCTTTCCTTTCCTTTCCTTTCCTTTCCTTTCCTTTCCTTTCCTTTCCTTTCCTTTCCTTTCCTTTCCTTTCCTTTCCTTTCCTTTCCTTTCCTTTCCTTTCCTTTCCTTTCCTTTCCTTTCCTTTCCTTTCCTTTCCTTCCTTTCCTTTCCTTTCCTTTCCTTTCCTTTCCTTTCCTTTCCTTTCCTTTCCTTTCCTTTCCTTTCTTTTCTTTTCTTTCTTTTCTTTTCTTTTCTTTTCTTTTCTTTTCTTTTCTTTTCTTTTCTTTTCTTTTCTTTTCTTTTCTTTTCTTTTCTTTTCTTTTCTTTTTTCTTGTCTGTGGAGTCATGAGGTGTTTGGTCTCAAACGTGTCCATTGCTGTTGTTATTAGTACAGCATTGGGCTGGAAAGAGGAGGAACTAGATGGAGCTTTTTCAAAGTGCTCATGTTCATTCCCAGGTACAGAGCTAATTAACAGCCCTCTCTGCTAACTAGCAAGACTAAGTGGGATTTATTGATAAGTAATGAGTTCCAATTAGAAATCCAGGTTAAAATGAACCACCATTTAACCAGCTGATTCCTTCATTTCCTGGTACTAGCTGACATTGCTCTTTGCTCATGAAATCCCTTGTGTTGCTTGCCATACTTTAATAAGAAGCTCGACACTGTTTGTAATGACTACGTTACAACAGTTAGGGCACATATGTTTGCTAGCTCTATAGCTGCTGTAGTCCTGGCAACTGAATATTTTTAAAGTTTTCCTGATTTTTGGTCATCACTTAATATTATAAAGTAGAGAGAAACCAACCAAACAACAATTAATTTTCTTTCATCGTTGTGAGAAGACTGTTGAGGTGTAGAGGCAACCAACACAAGAAAGCCAAGAGCTGCCTAGGAAGTTTCATAATATTCTGGTTGGGTAGAGGTTGGACAGAAAACATCACTTTATTCTGGGCTCTTCCATGGCCCTGCATGGTTTGGTCCTCTACGTATGATCCATGGAGTTGTTGTGTTCTTTTGGGGCATTGCTCATCAACACTACAAAAGTATAATTCTGCTTATTCAGAAAGTTA
>NC_140128.1:60791317-60843817 GCF_964035555.1 Netta rufina
TTTAGGAACAATAAAGGGTCTGGCCAAGTGTGTCCATATATGTGTGAAGGGAATTTTCCTCAGTGAAGCATCTGGAAAATGCTTGGGATTTACCAATCTTCACAGAAACCTGTATGCTATCAAGTCTTTCTGCTGGCCCTCATGCCAATGCTGGCGTTTATCTCTCACTGGGATCTTGCTCTGCTCCTGTTGGAGTAAAGGGGAAGCTCCTGCACAGGGAGAGGGAGCAGGAGGGTCTGGGCTATAGACTGAAGGGGAAAGCTCTGCTCCTTCTCTGGGTGTCTGCCAGCGCACCCCACAGGTCTCCACATCAGAATCAGTAAATTAACTTTCCTTTGTTTTAGTGATTTTCCTGAATGAGAAGTTTGGGGAAGGTTTATTCTCATTTTGCCTGAAATAACAGCACATGAATCAGAGAGGAACAGATCTAGTCTTTCATTAGAGATCAGACTCTGCAACGTCAGCGGTTGTTTCTTGCCATTGCAGTGTAAAACACTTTTCCCTTTCACTTCACATTATTTCTTTCTGCAGAATGCTTTCAGTGCAGATAATGCACACGAAGGTACAATACAGCCAGTTGTCTGAGAAAAGAAGCCCGTTTTCTTCTAGTGGGTGGTAGGTAAGAATTACTAATCCAATCTGCTTGAGTTAACGCAAAACAAGGATTAGGGTAAAGTTCCCGAATATGTTAATCTTCCTTTATAGAAGTAAACTTTAGCACTGCTATCAACCCCATGGTTTATAGTTCATGGGAACAATGAACCAATTAAACTGGAGCAGAAAAAAATCTTGCACAAGTTTTCTAATTGTTACCTAATACTTTGAATTCTTTTGATTCTTAATTATTTGCCACTGTGTCATAGGCACAGGAAATAAAACGTTGTTTATTATTCATTAGACTGTTTCTAAACATATCCATAATTAACTGCATCTTATTGTAGTTGTTCTTTTCATCTCTGCTTCTATGAAAGTAGGTATTAAATGACACGTAAGGTCCTGGGTTGCTGATATAATTGTTGGCAGCACAAACTGACGGATTACTGGAATGGTTGTGCCTATTCATAGTCCAATAGTTGTGGAAAGAAGCAGAGCCTGTGTGAAGAAAAGGACAGGGTCATTCAGAAGTGTTTCTCTTAGGTATTGGAAAAGAAAGATTATTTTATTTAATTTTTATAAACGAACACTCAACAGAAAAATTTCTTCTGGCTTTACAGAAGTAGGCCCATCCAGAAAAGCCTTAAACACTGTTTTAGCCCTTAGTTGATTTCCAAAATATTTGTACTTGTTGCTGGATCATACTTATTGCTCTTATTTATAGCATTCAACATAGCTGGGAAAATATTACTGTGTGTTCTGGATTTTCTTCTGCATGTAAGATTTCTGTCTGGGGAACAGAGGATAGGGAGGATAATTGGGCTTACTGTAAGGGATAGAAATGTCAAGGATTTACTTTTAAATGCTAAAGGGTCTTTTCTGCTGTCAATACCTGCATGTGAATCTTAGGCACATCAATTAGAGAAAAGTTGTCCTAAAGCAAAGGTTATGATGTAGGATTTCAGCAGCTTCCTTGCCGATGGGTCAGAAAAGCCAGCTTCAATTTAGAGTAATAATGGATATCTTACGTGTAACCTGTGTTTGACTCTTGTAATAAGTGAAAATTGCAGCAGGCATTCAGGGTTGCATTTGTAGCGTTTGTATGTACCCATGGCTGTTAGAGATTGAATACCATAGCAATAAAAAAGAAACAGTATTTCTGGGAGGTTCTGATGAAGTTCTGGAAACCTCAGTGACTTATCAAGGATTTAAATACATGAAAATGAAGGGAAGTGGCACTCCATGAAGTCTTGTGCAGGAATAGATTTTTGTCCACAATTTCATAACCAAACTTTTTTTTTTTTTTTTTTTTTTTTTTTTTTTTTTTTAACATTTCATACATATATGAACCATAAAGATTCAGTGAGATTTATAAAAAATAGCTTAGAAGGAAACATGTCCGTTGCAGGACACAATGAATATTGCAATCAGTTTACTAAGTCATGTTTATAACACTCTTGGTTAGCAGAATTGACTTCTAGGGAATGTAATAGTGCATACCAGGCCAGTGGGTCAAGTATGGTCATCTATAGCTATAAGCATCTATAAGCTGTGCCCGTAAAATACTTCTTTAGTAAAAATTTTGTCAATCTTTATATCCCTTTGGTGTAGACTGCACACGAGTGCAAGGCACGGGCCTGCCTCCTTCATGCTGCAGTTAACTCCCCAGCAGGAAGCAGGGGCTCCTCCAAGGCAGCAACCCAGTCCTTTCACCCAATTCCCTTGATTTCTGCATCTCACCTGAGTGCTGCTGCTCAGTTTAGTTAGAAACAGAGTTTGCACAAGCCAGAAATGCAGCCAGGAAGTCTCCCCCCGCTACAAGTGCACTTGCTGTTTTCTGAGAGCGCAGAAACACGCTCAGCTATGGGGTGGCAGGTGAAGTGCAATGGGCTGGAGACACAGAAGTGTGAACAGGAGCACTCCCAAGCCACAGCGTTACATCCTTTGGAGCACTGCCCTGCTCCACCGAGCTCCACCGTGCCAGGGCCCCATCCTGCCAGCTCCAGAGCAGCCCCGCAGCCGCTGGGAGCCAGTGGGAACAGATGGCCCTCAGTGCTTGGCAGCATTAGGCCCCAAACCCCAGGTCTTTTTTTGTTGTTGTTGTTTTGTCTAAGCACCAAAAATTGCTTTTGTTTCCTGAGTGGCAAAGCAGCAGCAAAAACAAGGTGGAGCGAGATGCACTGGGCTCACCCGGCTGCTTTTGTACGTTTGCAAAAGTACCAAGTCCTCTTTGCAAAGTCCCCTGGTGCACAGCACAAACAGTCCAAGTCTGAGGCTGGGGGACTTTTCAAGCTTGTATCCCTGCTGTGGCATATAACGAACAGACAAAAACCCCTTTCTGCAACCTCCGCTGGCTGCGACATTTGTTGGTATCTGTGGCTCTGATTCACCCTGCTTTGTGCAACACTGGTACTAATGTAACTGTATTGTGGCAGGAGACTGGAGAGGGCAGCGGATCACTCGCTTGAAAACATGACCTTTTAATTTAAACAAAAGACTTGAAAAATGAAAGTGGGTCTTAAATGCAGTTTAATCAGTCAGGCGAAAGATGTCTAATGAAGCTGCCAGACAGATTTGTAGCCAGACTGTCACTTTACCCATCATGTTTACAGCCTCCAGTGGTGAGATTAGGACAGGGTGAAGGCACAGTCTATCCAAATTTCCCCAGTCTGCTCCTCTACCATGTCCGTAAGTTTTGACAATTTGACAAATCATTTTGCTGCGTTGTCTCTAGACCCAGGAGAGCTGAGCGTGGCATTCCCACCCATGACCACGGCTGAGCGCTGCCTGACACAGGGAGAGAAGACCCAAAGGGATGCTGCAGTGCTGCAGAATTGAGGTAAAAACCCTTTAAGACTTTCTGCTTTATGCCATTTTCCTCCCAAGGGATCTGTGCTGCAGGCCCTGCCTCTTGTATAAGGACAGAAAGGACAGATAAATAGTTTCAGAGCAATTTTTACCATCTGGATTCCCTCTGCTGTGAATCGGTGGGCTACTTTTCACCAGGATCTCTATTTCTTATTTAAAGCCACTGGGATGATGCAGTTATGAATCAGGCAGCTGCAAAAGCATCCAAGCAGTTGCTGCTATATCAGAAGAGACCTATGCTAAGAAGAACTGGCTTTAATGAGAAATAAGTTAGAATCCATCCCCACAGCTACAATTCCTGCGTACGTGACTATTGAAGCAGTGATCGTGCATTTCTCACTGGTACTGCACCGATTTCCAATTAGCTCTCCTCTACGTTTTGGGATGTACAATAGGTATTTATTTTGCAGGGAATACTTGCTACCTAAGAAGTTTTTGTTGCTGCCTGTTGTAGAAACCAACCCCTCCGCTTATCCACAGGCTAAGCACGGCTCAGACACGCGGCGTCTGAGCTCCCCGCACAGTCACGGCGGTGAACTTAGGCTTGAATGGGAGGAATTGCCTCTCTGCAAGATGAGAGGGGATTCATTTTCCATGCTAGCTCTTTCCTGGGGGGCTTTGCCAAGAAGAGAAAAACCACTTGCAGTTTTCTGTCTTTTCACCATTTTTTTTTTAAAAGAACATCAAAGTTATCACTCCTGCTTTCTCACCATAATCCCGCAAATCCTAATGTACGTCTCCTAGTCCTTTCATGCTAAAAGCACAAGTGCGTGTGTTTTGCAGCATTTAGTAGGTTGCAGACAGTTTCCGCATTTGCATACACACTGTGGCACTAAAAGAGCCAAACCAGGAAAAGTAGTTCAAACTCAAACATATACGTGTGTTTTTTTCTTGGATACTTTAAAGCCGATTATTATTTTAAAAGTCACTTATGTGACGTGATGTCTAATTCTGCTTCAGTGGAACAAGACAACTGGACAAAAATTACTTTTCTAGGATTTTTTTTTCTCCCCCTTTCCCCAAACATTTTTTCAAACTTTCATGCTTAGCAAAAAACCCCTCTGTAATTGTCTTGTCATGATTATAGTTTTTCCCATTCACTGCCGCTTTACATGGAAGCCCCAGGAAAAGAATTCTTAAAAATTAAATTTCATGCTTGCATGTGTTTCTGTGATCTGCAGTGTGTATGATCTCCGAGTGGAAAACTTCTCTAAAAATAAATGGATTACCCTTGCTCCGACGCTGTCTGATGTCTCCGGAGCAGATACCGCCGCTCGCCTGTGATCTCCCGCCCACCGCAATCGGGGTGACAGGCGTTGAGGCAAGGGCCGGGCGGCAGCGTGGGCTGGGGGAGCGGGGCAGCCCCGCCGGGGCTTGCAGCAGCTTGCTGGTGGAGGACAAAGGGTTGACCTTCCATGCACAGCAAGGGAAGAAGCCTCGTTGCTTGGTTCATGGGGAGAACCAACGGCTTTCCACCCCAAAGATGGATTTGAGGGGTGTTTTCTGTGCAGTCCTTCTTCACGGAGGTTTCTTGCAAGGGGTTTGGCTGGGTAGAGGGGTCTGGTTTGGGGAATATGTGGAGGTGGTGGCTTGGGGTGCACCCATCACATGGTGTATGCAGGGCATCATCCAAACCCTCCACAGCAATCAGTAAGGCGCCCATGGAGTCTGAGGGCCTGGGCCTGCCCCCTCGGGCTGTAGGGCTCCCTGGCCTCTGCAGTGCCTGGCCCTGGACTGGGCCTGCAGGTGGTATTGCAACACAAGAAATAAATACCAATAGAGGCCAAAGGATCCATCCAAAATACCACTTTCAAGGTTTTTCTTCTTGTCTTGCAGCCCCATCTTACAAGCCTTCTTCCCACATGAGCACGCTCTTTCGGAGGTGGGAGCAGCAGATGCAGCACAAGCCACAGCGAGCGCCCTCCTCTTTCCCTACTGCCCGACTGTTTTGGGATGGGTTTTCTGCCTCGAAGTTGGAAATGACTTTGTAAGTCCTTGCTTCTGCAATGCCACCCTGCAGTGGCACCTGCCAACCGAGCCAACCGGTGCCCGCAGGAAGACACAGCATGTCCCTCTTTGGCATGGCTGCATCAAGTCCTGACCCACATAAGTAACAGTCCCTGAAGGGCTACCTTGAAAAGGGATTAGGTAGAAATGGGTAGGAAAAACCACTGAGCAGCTGATAGCAATAACACATTCGCAGGAGCGGGGAGGCTGGTCCGGTGACTGAACACCAGACTTGGACTCAGGAGATCAAGGTTTAATCCTCCATTCTTCCACAGATGTTGGCAAGTCACCTAATCTCTCTGTGCCTCAGTTCCCCATCTGTAAAAGGCAGATAGTGGTGGTTCTTTTGTCTGCACTGTCTGTTTAGATTTCTAAGTTTTTGAGGGCCAAGGATGTTTCTTCAGGAGGGTGTATACAGCACCTACCTCTGTAGGGGAAGTCATACTGAAGCCTTCCATGCTACAAATGATGATTAATAATAACAATATCAGTCCTTTAATCATCAGGGAACTCATGCTCTGTTGTATCAAAATTAACAATTAGTACACGATCAGAGCTTTAATTGAAGTTGAATAAACACTTTGTGTAATGTCAAGGGCAATTCTAGAAAACTTCTCCATGGAGTCTAAGGGCAATCTTACTGTGATATGCATCTTTAGACGACCACAACAGTATTCCTGTAATATTTGAGATCCATTTTCAAGTTGGGTGGCAGAGCAGAAGTTGTAGTGAGGGCACTTCTATCTGCAAGAGATGTTGACAGCAGTTTTGCTGTGGCCCTTCCCAAGCCACTGTGCATTCAAGAGAAATCAGACAAACTCCTGCAATGTGACAACTCCTGGGGAAAAAACTGGGAACACCTTCCTTTCCGTTGCCCAAAAAACTCTGGGCTGGATGCTGTTGTTCCTAGACTAGGGGACCTATCACAGCCCATATCAGCCAGCTTACTTTTCAGAAGGAAATTGTACAAAGTAACTATTTCTAAAACTTTTCCCTTGCTGCCATGCTCTGAGATGAAAGTTTAATATTTTGAAGACTGTTCGCTCTTCTTTCCAGGGGGAGAGAATTGGTATCTGTCCTGATTATACTTAGCATCTACTGGAGTCTTCACTGAGGTTAAAAGGAAATTTCAGCAGGTAGGATTATCTCCAACAAGTATTATATCCTGCCAAATTGTGTTTGGATTTTGCTAGACTTATTTACTTGTTCACAACACCCAGGGAAGCAGAGACTTTTTTCCTGTAAAGAATTTGGCTGTGTTTGAAGACATGGGAGCTGTGTTTTCGAGATGAATCAGACTCAGATTGACTTTGGGATTTGACATAATATTGATTTACTGACTAACCTCGCTGTTCTGCTGGACATGCTGTGGCTTTTGTGAGCGACGCTGAGCTATTACAGGGCTGCAGGAATGCTTTCTGGTGGTGTGTTTGGTTTAGGACAGTTCAGCTGAGACTTTTATGATTAACTAGTTTATATCTATGCCCTGGCTCCTGCCTTGTCTTCAGATCTGTGGGATGTGCTGAACCTCTCCCTGCTTTTCCTCCCTCTCTCCGTCTAAGGTCTTATCCTGTCTCCTCCTCTGACTTTTACCAAGAGTAAAAACATCAGTGAAAATGCAGGCCAGGTTGTGATGCCTTTACTGATGCTTCTGCAGACTTCAGCCCCGTGGTCTTTCATCCATCTCTTATTTTTGCTATTGCTGTTCTTTCTTTAGTGCTTCTCTCTCTTATACGTGTCCCTGCTTTCCAGCTCTTCCCATCTTGCTAAGCAGCCCTGTACCCTACTTTTATTAATGAGATGCAGGCATGTTAGTAAGCTCCAGGCCTCTCAGACCACTTTTCTTTTGTCTCAGAGCCTGATGTCTATCTTTTGTTCTTGTTGTATGTACCTACAGTGGATGACTTTTTTTTTTAAGGGATGATCCAGCTGGAGAACTGATGGTAAGCATCTACCCCAGCTGCATTTTATACCTGCAAATCCTCTTTCATCTAACAGGTAAGGGGGCTCCAAGCCTGCTACAGACAAAATATTCCTAGCAAAGAGGAAAGAGCAGAGTAAGTAGGGCCATTGCCTTTCTGGTCAGTTATTTGTCACCACAATGGAGTAAATGCCCCACGATGAATGGTGTGTGTGTGCAGGATAAGCCTTAGCTAGTCCTGATTAGGTGCAGGCTGAAAGAGGTGGCAAGAAAATTACGGATATTTTTATTTTTAAATTTCAAGTTTCAATTTTCCATGTGTAATTACACTGAAATGTGTGGGGAAAGAGGTCATGGTTTAGCAGTTGGTTGCAAATTATGAAGAAATAAAAAAAAAGTCATCTTTCTCCCCGACTCTTGGTTAAAATGCTCTCTCATTTCTTTCAGCAAAACCGCTGTCATGCCCCCTGCCCACAGTAGTCTGTGTTCTTGGCATCCTCCTTGTCTCATGGGGTTCTAGTTTTGGCATGCTCCCACTCCCATGCGGTACTATTTTCTTGCCTCTGAATAAAGAGAATTGGGCATTCGTGGGGGTGACAGGTGAAAATAAATCCTGAAAACATTTATATATATACATATGCATATATATATAAATATATATGTATATACTGGAAATTGTCCACGGAGGAGGAGAATTTCTAATCAGCTGCAATTTATAGTGCATTGCTGCACTAGGGCTTTTAAAACATCTGATGTATTAGATCTAGTCAATATAGGCCAAGTCATTGTGAGAGATGAAAATTCTACCTAGATCTTAAATCTTTCCTGGCAGTGACAGATGCCAAAGCCTTTCTGGCAAAAAATATACAATTGTTTTGTCAAAGCTCACTTTATAAATACCTTTCACTGGAATGATGATGCTTTGTATGAAACACACTGCAGAAAACTGACAGCGAGGATGGGAAATGCTGACCTAGTTTTATCCAGAACAAAAGCAGGATTTATTTTTTTGTACAATTTTTCCTCTTTTTCTTTTTTTTTTTTCCTTGGAAGAAAAGAGTGTTCAGTAAATGCTAGTGCTTAGGGACTGCAGATGCTGGTGGAGGGAAGGAAAGAGAAGCACCTTTGTGGTCAAAAGTCCAAAGAAAACCTTAAAAATTTTTCTGCAGCTTTTGGGCAAGCCAGTG
This sequence comes from Netta rufina, assembly GCF_964035555.1. NCBI lineage: Eukaryota > Metazoa > Chordata > Aves > Anseriformes > Anatidae > Netta > Netta rufina. The sequence continues at coordinate 60,799,895 of NC_140128.1, forward strand.
AAACACTCAATGAAGTGTAAAGTCCCAGTATTTTTAATTGTTTTAACAACCTCTTCAGTCTTCAGCCCTACAGAACACATTCAGCTTCTCTAAATTACAGGCAGACATAGGTTTTCAGAAAAGGAAGATTAGGAGAATGTTAATCGTGGCATACCCTTGAGCTGAGGTGGAGCTGTAGGCCCTGGTTTGACAAATCCAGAGCGTGTTTATCTCTGCATACATGTTATGTCTCCTAGATTGCTCTCACACCAGAGCACAAGCTTTGTTTTTTTGCTGGATGGGGACCCTAGGCACCAACCCAGGGATCCTAAGGCTCATTTTGCTGGAGACCAGGTGAGTTCCTTCTGATTCCTAAATTCAAAATATAGTCATCTTTTTGTCTTTGTGTGAAAAACATTAGCTTTCTCTAGGCAGTGTAGCTCAGTAGGTGCAAGAAATCATGTTTCTGGTAATGGATGAGGCAAATTCATGAGATAAAACTAAAGCAGGGCTATAACCCACTGAAGTACGATTTCTGGACATGCCAAGGGAAACACAGGTGTGCTTGTTCTCTTTGAGAAGATCTGCTAGTGTCACTGTGAGCAAGGGGATGCTGAGCTAGATGGACCTTTGACCAGACACACTTGGTCATTCATTTGTCCTTGATTGGAAAAGACCTCCATGCTCTGCCAGATAAAGGTGGTTTTTCAGCTGGTCTGGTTCACGTCCCTCACCACAGCTCCTGCCTTGCCACCCAACTCTAAACTGCTCTCAAGTACAGGTCATGCTTTGTGCCACGAAATGGACAGGGTCTGAGGCCAGCCATCTCACCAGCATTTTTGAAAGCAGGCATATATTGTCTAAATGCACAAGGGGATTTAAAAAAAACTCCAATGCTTTCAAGGTGAGAGAGGTGTTAGTTTGAGAAGTTAACTAGACAGAAGCCATCCTTCCTGCAAATTCATAAGTGACAGAAGTAGACGATCAACCAAAGCTTTCCTTCTTAAATTTGACAAAGGCATATATAAAATCACTGGATGCAAAGAAGGAACAAAGCAACATTAATTAATTTCTCAATTTTCTTAGACCTGAAGAGATTCATGAGTATTTGGGCTGTGTCACGTTTCCATTCTTTTTTGTAATTTTTGGATACTTACACCAGATGTATCATCCGGAGCATTCCAGGTCATTAACATTCACTCTCTCCCTCCTTTTTAATCTCTTTCCTAGTTGTCAGCCTCAAGTGTGAGTTCCTCCCTGGAATGTCGTTCCTTTATTGCTTATTGTCAAAAATGTTTTCACTTGGAATTTTCCCGGCTGGTGACATAGTGGGCTATCGCTGTGGGTCAAAGTTTGCATATCAAGCCATCAGTTTTCATCATTGTGTTTGTCAGGAGCTAAGGACATTTTTATTAGATGAAACAATAACAGGGTAAAATGAATTAAAATTCAGCTTGCCTGTTGCAAGCTGTAAATTAGTTCAACTTATGGTAAAGGAGAATAATTTGAAGCATACTAAATATTAGTTTATTGATATTTCTTCCTTTCCTTTCCTTTCCTTTCCTTTCCTTTCCTTTCCTTTCCTTTCCTTTCCTTTCCTTTCCTTTCCTTTCCTTTCCTTTCCTTTCCTTTCCTTTCCTTTCCTTTCCTTTCCTTTCCTTTCCTTTCCTTTCCTTTCCTTTCCTTTCCTCCCTTACATTATCTTGCATATGGCAGGAAAGGGTTTTATGAAGGGAATTCATATTTTTCTAGTTCTGTTTGCTAGCTCCAAAGATCTGAAACCATGGAGAGGGCTCTCATGCATTAAGATGTATACAAACACAGTAAAAAAAAAAAAAAAAAAAAAAACCCTCTGACCAAGAAAATCTATAATTATGCCTAGTCAAAACAAACAAACAAACAAACAAACAACAAAAAAAAACTCCAGACTTTTTCATAATTAGACATTTTTGGTAAATTTATTTATTTTCCTCAAGAACTCACTGCATTTTTTTTTTAGAAAACTGCACTCTTTGTGTTCCAGATTTTCTGTTACCAGAAGGCCTGGGACAATCTCTGTCATTTGGAGGCTTTTTTATTTTAGATTAAATGTTACAGAGTTCTTAAGCAGTCAGTGCAAACAGCTGGGTTTTATTCAGCAAAAAGTGGATTTCCTTTTATAAGGAAACCCTAAATCCAACCTCCAACCTACTGCACAGAGTTAACTCTTCTCCACACAGAAGTAGTTTTTTATTTTGTTTTGTTTTGTTTTGTTTTCCCTTTTCAGGTGCTTTAATTGCAAATTCAAAGCCAGTGAGAGGTGAAGAACCTTCTTAATGATGGGGTTAAATGTGAAAAAATCTCATGACTGATGCAATTTTGCCCCTTTTTGCTGACTCCCTGGCAGTTAAGAGCACAGCAAGCGGGGTTGTCCAGCATGTGTACCGCAGTGAGACAGTCCTGTGGGTGGCTGTGAGATGTATCGCGTGCTATTGCTCCATCCTACCACAGGTGGGAAGTACTTGGGACCCACTCTAACACAGGTTATCCACATCCAGAGACAGCCCCTGTCTGTGTAGACCCCCGAATTAACACCACGGCCTGTGTTGCGCTGCCTCATCTTCTGTGGAGGGTTTGAGCTGCTCTTCACCACCACCACAGACAGACCTTGAAAGCAGTAAGCATCTTCTCATGTTTCCTCCAGGCGGAAAGTTAAGAATATGCTTAGCTTTAAGTGACTAAGTACCTTGAGGGCTTCTGTGGCAATGCACTGAATACTGAGATGGTGTTGACTGCATGATTCAGGTGTCAGGGGAAGATCTCAATTAGCCCTAAGGAAAGAAATTAAGTGCAATGTTTTAGACCATTTCAGGTGGTGAAGTTATTTCTTTGAGAGATATAAATTGTCCCAAATGATTCATGCAAGCCAGAGGGAGACAGACACATCAGCAAGGTATGAAGGAGACACCACCTCTGGCAAGTCAGGATCAGCCACATCACACTCATTGCCTTTTTAATCTCCCTACAAGCTGAACGGGGCAAATATCAGAGCATGGAGGGGAGAAAGGCTGCTTGCTAAGCCATGGGAGTGGTATTCAGAGGTGCTGGACACTGTGTCGAAGGCACCAAGATGCTGAGAAGGTCTTGTGTGATCAGTCGTCTTGCTGATTTGATATGTTGGTTCACTTCACAGTGAAATCAAAATGGGGACACATCTGAAAAACTAGATAGTCTAATGAGTAAGACATTTGGTAAATAAGACCAATTAAAAATCAAAAACAGTACACATCTGAAAAGGCAGATAATATGGTGAGTAAGACATTTGGTAAATAAGAGCAAATAATGATGTTCTAAACCTCAACCTAACACACTCATGTCAACACTTACACTCTCATCCACAGCAGGTTTATACCATTTTTAAAATCAGCTTGGTGTTGCTGTTTACGAAAAGCATTTTGTTGCCTTCCAATCAGGTAATTAACTGCGCTTTTGGGGATGCAGGAGGATCAGACAGGGAAAACTAATGCCTGCCCCATTTTCTTTACATTTAAAGTACGTGAAAAAGAGATGGAAAAGCTTTTGTGCTCTTTTCTGTAAGGAGCATTATTAGGACAAACTTTGTAATGAGGCAGAGGTCAGAGCTGGGTGACAAAATGTTTAAAATAGATATATACATGAGGCCCCCAAGATCTATAGAAAATGTGGAAGCATGTCTTGTGTAACATATCATCTGCCCTTCTGATGCAGAGAATTTCCCAATAGGTTCAAATTCCTCCAAGGACAAGTCCTTGGCTCTGAGACAAATGGGTCCATCTCAGGAGACAGTCACAGAGCCACGTGTATCCCTTTGCTTTCATGGAGTCAGCATTTTAAGTCTGGGTGGTCCTTAGATCTGACATGCTGCACATCCCAAAACAAATTATTTTATCCATTTAAAATCTGTGTAAAGTTCAATATTTTGTGCTCTTAAAGTGCCCTACCCATTCTTCATTGGAAGACTTCAAGAGCTGGAGAATTCATTGTTTTTTTGTGTGTTTTCTACTAAAATTAATCACGTTCAATACTATAGATGTGTACCTGATTTCTAGTACTTCTCTGGCTGTTTTCAAGGCACTGCTTCTTGATATGTGTTTCTCTAGGAGTCGAAAGGCATGATTGTATCTGTTTTTCTCCTATAGATTAAAGTACCACCTAAAATCCCCTGTCTGGACAAATGCAATAGACAACAATTAGTCCAGTCAGAATTGCTGCCTGACATTTTTTGCATTGCAATGCAAACTAATCTCTGCAGAGTTCAGTGCACAATTCACATGATACTTGATGCAATTTTTTTTTTTTTTTTTCTGAGGGGGGAATGGCTGAAAATTCACTGAATTTTCTCAGATTAACTTGTTCTTCAAACTCCTTTTGGAGCATTCTTGGAGGGCTTTTTGTTTGTTTGTTTGTTTAAGGCACAACTTGCTGCTAGGAAGTGAACCTTTCAGCTCAGCGGTGGCTGATGACAGATGTCACCCAGCAGTGCTTCTCTGCCAGCAGTGGCTGAGTGTGACTCCCAAGGCCAAGTTTCTAGTTTCAGCATTTGAAGAAAGGAAATGTGCATTTGCTCGCTGCAGCGTTTCATAAGGCTGTATAGAAAATTTGTGTTCAACTGGTTCTCGGTTGAGGAAAATGCAAAATTGGGATGTTCCTTGGCAGTACAAATGACAGTGGAATAACTAGTAGAGTAATTCATTCAGAAATAGAAACAAAAAGCAAGTACTCCACAGCTTATATTTTATTTTCTGAAATACTGTATGTGTTGGTATGACAGCAAGCTTGTATATAGATAGTGTTTAGTTTTAGTGTCATTTTCTTAATGAATACATTTTGGGGTTATTTTCATAAAGGCACACATTGGAGATGTTATGGCACATGGGAGTGTCATGCAAGACATAGGGCTGTATGATTGGAAGAGTCTTATGAATCCAGTTCCCTGACATTTTCAGGAATCATAATAACTGTAACGTTTTGCTGTATAGGCAGACCTTTTCCTACACTTATTTACTTGTTGGGTCACAGCTCTTCATCTTCCAGGAGATAGTTTCCCCCCTAGATGACCTCTTTGTCTGGCAAGTAAACACCTAGGAAATTACCCATATCAGCGAATCCAGCTATAGGTTTTGATAAGAGAAATATCTACTGCAAACTCAGCACTATGGTAGTGATTAGGGATGGATTTATTTCATTTTCAGGGTGGTTTACTTTGGTCTGCCACCCTGCAGTTCTTTTAGAAGGTACTGTCTGTTTTGCTGTGTTTTGCAGAGTACATCATGAAAAGTACCTGTTTATTTAATTCATCTTTTAACCCCATATGGATGCTTTTACTTTTGACTGTGGACTTCAGACATTTTAAAGCCAGAGGGAAGTGTTTGGTGATTCCTCTATGATAGGACATAGTGCTTCACCCTAGGATTCTTGCCTCAAAACCATAAATGTTGGTGGACCTGAGCATATCTTAAAGGAAACTGTCCACAATTCCCCAAATATCCATAATTCTGTATTTAATACAAAATTCTTTATATGTGCAAACTGAGCACATGAGTGTTACTTGTCACACCAGGTAGAACTCAGCTCACCGAATTGCAGACATCTACAGTGTGCACATTGTTATCTGAGCCTGTTATTCTGGACTCCTTTTAGAGACACGGGAGATAAAAAAATACTTGGAGAATACAATTCATCTGGTGCTGTGTGCTGAGCGAAATTGTGTTTTTAGGAGGACTAGTTCTGATGGAGATACCTGCCTAATGGATATGTGCCCTGAAAGAGATGAATCCCCTCTAACCAAAGTATCGCTTGCCATTCCCTATTAGACACGTGAACTGCAAGGCTTGAAGTAAATCGCAGAAATACTGGAGTAACCAGGAGAATTTCAAATACGCTTTCTGGTGGTGCAGTGACAACACCCACAGGTTTGCAAAACTAGAACAAAGAAACAATCCTAACATGTAAATGAGAAGTGAAAAAAAAAAAAAAAAAAAAAAAGGATTTATTTTAACACTCAATGGAGAAGCACGATTGTAACTGCAAGCATACACAGAGAGAAAATGCTCATAAATGAACGAATAGAGAAGCTACTGCCCTGGTTCAGGGGAAGGACATGCCCTGTACACAAATATACATGCAGTCTCAATGAATTAATTGAACAAAGAATTAAACTCATCATCAGTAATGCAAGGAAGGAAGGAAGATTGTGTGATAATGAAAGATATGACCTGATGTAGTTATCTTTGCTCCTATCATAAGCAGTTAAAAAAAAAAAAAAAAGAGAGAGAGAGAATTTAAATCTCATCAATAAGAACGGAGTTGCACACCTGGGGTCTAAACATCTGGGAAGTGCTGTATTAGTGAAACCATCTCCAAGCTTACAGGGTGGATGAAAACTGAAAGCACCAGCCACCTGCAATTTTAAATCGTTAATTTGGAAAGATGTCTCTGTGTCATCCAATTTCAAAAGCACTGTACAAGCTGCATAGTCATTGCTATTACTGTGATCCTAACATATTCGCGTCTCGGTGTACAGGGATTTAGATGCACACAGTGACTCTCTGTCTTAAGATGAGACTCTACACCCCTCAGAACACTTTTAATTCCTAACCACTAGGGGTTATATTCCCCTCTTGATGTGCTAGGATTTATATCCATAACTCCTGGTAATACTCATGGGAATTGCATGCATGAATCACCATTGAACAAGATGAATCCTCACTACGTTTAGTTTCTGGAGTTTTCTCATGTTTCTCATCCATCACATTTCTTGCATTTATTAGCAGACCCACAGTCTGTTGATGAGAACTATTAAGTACCTATATACTCCCAGGTGACATTCTATTATTCTTAAGGTAGGAAATGTTTTTGAAGCAGGCTGTATTTTGTGGACATTAATAATGACAGGAAAAGGAACACCTGAGTAGGGACACACTTCCAAATAATCTGTCAAATTACATTCTGATCACCACCTGGGCTTGCAGCTCCAGCTGGAAGCAGGGCTAAAGCCTTGTGGGTGATTTTTCCACTGAGAGAAACCATGGTCAGAATGTGTGTGCAAAATGGCTGTCGAGTGCTGAAGAAACCAGGCTGCATGCAGAATTGTTGTAATAACCTTAATTCAAACTGCACTTATGCAGAGCCACGCTTTATATCTGTGGTTTTCTGAAATGAAATGGCCAGTCTCTGCTTGTACTCACCAGTCATGAGCTCTTCTCTACTCCCAGGGAGCTGTGCAGTTGTATCTGAGATGTTCTGGGTGATCTGAAAAATACCCCCCTCCTTCCCATCCCCTAGAGTCGTGTTAATCCAGTCCATGCCATTTCTGTCCAGCAGACATGAAGGGAACCTCCCGCCCCATAGTATATCAGTTCCAGCTTATTGCCTCCTGTTGGCTGAGCTCCCACTCCTGAGCAAGCTCTGTGAAGTTAGCCAAACACCAACTAACAACCTCATCAAACTGTTTTGATGCTGGAGGCCATGCAGGTCTGCCTTCTCATGGCAAACAGGTGTCAGGATTGCAGGGTGAAAAGCTAAAATGAACTAAATAAAGCTGCGCCTCCAAGTCCTTTGTTCGTGGAGCCTCAGAAAGATCAGCTCCTCTCTGGCCATTTTTAACACCTCTGTGAAACCCAAAGATAAACTGATTAGGCAACATTGCTTTGAGTGCCAGCAGCACACAGATAACACACAGCTTTTCCCATTTGCCAGCGTGCAGAGCTACATCCTTCACATCAGGACAGTCTTATGAAGGAAGAAGAGCTCATTGAAGCTGAATCTTAGTGAGGCAGAGGTAATGCTGTTGCTCAGAGGAAAGGATTTCAAAAGAGTAGGCAGCTGTAGCACTGTCTTTTTTTTTGTTGAAGGCGTCCATTCAGCTCAGCCTTCCCTGACACTAATCTCTTCCATAGCAGTGTGCACAAGTAATATCCTCTGCTGTTTCCTTCCAGCTCTGAGACCCCTGTTCTATCTCCTCTAGTGGTGACCGCACCTTGTTCCTGCAGGATTTTGCCACTTTGGTGGAAAAGTACAGCATTGTGAGAGATCTATGCGTGAAACCATCAGCATTTGAATGCTCCAGCTAGTAAGATATGCAGTCTGGTATCTCCTTAATGATACCAGCTACTCGACCACCTTATACCTCTGTCCTTCAAGTGGTTTCTAGGAGAATTTCAAATCCAATGCATAGTCTATTCCTTACTGACTGTTCAACAAGCCCTGGGAAAAGGATACTGGAAAAACATTCAAAGCTCCATGAGGGCCAGCCTCAAGAAATTTGCTCTGTTCTACAGTGGAGCCTAGTATAATAGGGTGAAGAGTCCCTGGGTGAGAGATACAAATTCCCTGGAAGCCAGTACAAGTGCAAAGTTGAGCCCCTGAACAAGAAATGACCACCACAAACCTCACTTCCATCTACTCCAAGGGCATTCTTTGATCTCACCATTTGTATCTGAGTCACAAAATGTGCTTTCTTTTTTTTTCTTTCCAAAGAAAGCCCAGCCAATGCAGCAAACTCCAGCGAAAGGAAAAGGAGCAAAGAGCAAATAAGTTTGCTCAGTGATGGACACAGTGTAAGAATCAATATAAGGTAAGAGTAACATAAGAATGAAAATTGAATTTTTTTGCTTAGGGTCTCAGAACAAATGTTGGTTCTTAAGGTAAATATATACACTTTACTCCTTCCTTGGATACCATACAGACATTCTTGGGTCATGCTGCACATAAAGTAGCTGAGTTACGCTAAATGTCAGGTTTATAACTCCAGTCATGCCAAAGGATAGTCCCCTACTCTAAGCAAGCTGTCCATGATCTTCCCATGGTCAGTGAATACTACAAAATATGAGGTATTTTGAAGTGTAAAATTGGGTAATGCACAGACGTGGTACAGAGTGACCTGTGTTCTGCAAATTCCCCTGCCCTCCAACTTGCAGTGCACCAACTTCTTTACAAAGACAAGTCAAGGTCCAGATCTGCACTTGCAATTGTAAGCACTTGTTGGCGCCCACACATGAAGTGAGTAACAGTGATAGAATTTACCAAAGTGTTGTGTATTTAGCAGCAATAGTCTTTCTCCATGTATCTGCTAGGAATCAATTTTAAATAGTTGTTCCTGGAGACAAAGAAGCAAAAAACTTCAAAGAATCAAACTAACTGGCTTTTACTCTTTCAGTTGTCCTATCCTCTCAGTCCTATTTTAAAAAGCAGTGAGTCCCCTCCATGCAAGGACAGGGCTGGATCATATGCAACAAAAATGCCTGCTACATTTCAGTACAGAGCTGAAACCCTCCTCTGTCCACACAGGATTTTCTGTGAGCAGTTTTCCCTTTAAAATTATCCAGCAAACCCACTTGCTAGTGACAAAGAATGAGATAATTTTTACCTTAAGTTTACCTGCCAGATAGCAAAGTCATGCTGCATCTCTTTCTGAGTGAAATTTTCTTGGAGTATCTGCAAGCAAGGAAGGCTCTGAAATTTGCTTTCACATCAGATGAGACTGCAAACAAAGGCAAAGTGCTGTGACAAATGCCTCCAAAACCAGTGTTTGCCTCTCTTCCTGGCTCATTCATACTTATGAACTTCTGGATTAACTGACCTGTGTGTCAAGTCTGAAAAACAACAACAACAAAAAAATCAGATTATATTCTGTAAAATGGAGAATCAGCAATAGGTAATAGTTTAGAGGAATAACCAAAACGTGTCTAATTATTTGGGCTTAGGATTTAACTTACTGTTTTTTTTTTCTTCTTCTTTTCTTCCTCCAGCCCCTGCCTGATGCTTAGAGCACAAAACCCAGCAGGGAGAGAGGTAATGGAATTTGGAGGCAACTGGTGTTCAAAGACCTTGCTTGAAATGGGTCTATGCTAATGCTGAGGGTCTGTGCAAATTGGGTCAACGTCCCGCATATTCCTAAAGGAGCAGCTTCATCGGGACAGGCTACGTGGTACAGAGTTGTCTCTCTAAGTATTTCATAGGGCTGCACCTTTGAGCATTGTCCAAATCCTCAAAGAGATTTTGGCTGTCTCTGCCCTAGCCCTTGGCCAGAGCAGGGTGCATTCATCCCTGGAGCACCATACGGCGCGTGTGTGGTCTCTGAGCTGGGCACGGGAGGGCACGTTCATCACAGTGTAACTGAGTTTAATTGCCACCTCCTGACTCTTTTCATAAAAGGAATCTGTGCTTAAAGGCTCAGAGCCTTTTCCTTGAACTTTCTTACTCCAGATTGAGCTGACATAACTCTCTTGTCCTTCACAGAATTACGATGGTGAATTATTGGTCAGATGCAGATTTGAATTTGGCAGTGAACCTCGGCATATCCCCTTCTTTGTCTTCTCTATTCATCTTCATGAAGTATTAAAAAGCGTTTTGTATGTCTGCACGCATGACTCATATGAAATATTTGCTCAAGGAACATTAAAGGATTTGTTAAACATTTAAAAATTAGTTTTGCGCTAAATTGGACTAATGCTCGTTCTTTTATCTGAGGCAGAAAAAAAGTTTTTTTTGGAAATAGAACTTAGACATAGCAGTGAGGTTAAGTTTGTAGCAGTGAGGAGCTATAATTCAAACTCACAGGTCTTTCTGTTGAAAATGTGGGCACAGGCATCCTGTTGTCACATAATTCTGAAACAGAATACAGACATTTTTAAAGAAGTATTGACACAACTGAAAGTTCGCCGACTTGGAGAAGAGGTTGTTGTATGTCCCTGGAGAAAACCAAAGCTTGACCACACTGGATCAGAAAGCTGGTACTGAACCGTTAAAGCAAGCTATAGGTGCAATGCTGAACTCTAGCAGCTGCAGACCCAGTTTGAATAAATTGAGGCATTAAATGGCATCATATTCACAGAAAACAGTCAATACAGGTACCTATGGAAATAAGAGGCAGGGGCAAGGGGAATGGGTGAGGCCCTTGTTCACATGCAGAGCAAGGACCAAAGAAAACAGGAAATTTCTTTATGTAGTCACCATTTACTGGGTTGCATGCTCTTGGGTTAAGAAGGGCATTGTAATTTTTAAGTGTGGTCCAGACTGTTTGTCCCATCCTGGAAGGAAGCAGTAGTGGAAAAGCCAAATCTGAATATCTTTGCCAAAATCTCTTTTCCAAAATTAAAAGTTATCCAGCTTTGGGTTAGAAAAAAACAAGGTGTTTTTTTTTGCTGTGAAAATGGTTTGTGTGCCCTGAAGTGTGTCCTTTTTCCCAGCTGGTCAGCTAGTCGTGTGTCCTTACCTAGAGACATTGCCTCTTTTGCTTTTTTGGATGACTATAATTGTGTCATTGTAAAACATAAGTAGCATTTTCACTTTTTGTAGTAATAAGGTCCCACCATATTCTTCTCTCCATTTAAATTCACTGAGATAAATTGGCCTCCAAAGAGCAATTCACAGAGGTACCCATTCACCCTTCTGTCTCCCAACAGTTTCTCCCCTTGGTGCAGAATAAGATGCTGGTGTTGCTTCTTGAGGGATAAATATGGATATTCCAGGTGAAATGGAAAAACAGCACTGACAGCCTTGCAAAAACAGATGCACACTTCCAGTGGGAAACCCATCGTATGTGTTGACAGCGTGCTACGCGTTTGCAGGTTGGTGAGCAGTTTCTGAGCAAAGTGGTTTCTGATTAATGCCTATGAACCCAGTGCTGATTCCACCTAAATACTGTAAATGAACTTCAGGGAAAACTGTGCTTTTCTTTTTGATCAGCTGCATCTCTGGCAGTATAATGAGCACAATTACCCTTGCTTGGCTATGTAACATTATTCTGTTTTGCCAGTTAATTGCTGACAATGTTTTCAAGCTGATTAAAACCAGACAATTCATTCACATATGTTTAATCAAAAATTTCTGACAAAATTTAGAAGAATATCTTAGGTCTTTCTTATCATTTGTCTAGTTCTCTTCATGTTTTTACAATCAGCAGACATCAAAATCCAAGAAAGCCTATTTAGAGGCCCAAAGTTTTCATACTTTGGTACATGAATGATCACCCTGCACTTGTGCTATCAAATAATCTTGTTTGCCATCTGAAGCCCAAATATGCAAAATTCTACAGACCTAAGGATGCCTTTAGAAACCGATTCTTAATTGAGATATCAAGAAATGGTTAATCCAAGTTACAGTTGTAGTTGTAGCAGCAGTAGGAGAAATATCACAGAATTACTGCAATTTGTTTGTGGATTACGCTGTTTTTAAATGAAAAAAGAAAAAAAAAAGAAAAAGGAAAAAAGAAAAAAAAAAAGATTTTTTGAATCTTAAAGCATTAACAACCCAAGCAGAAGTTTAGAGCCACCAAACAGATGAACAGAATAAGATACTGACAATACAAATTAATTTGAGAGACAAATTAATTAAGGTGAGAGGCAATGGTCTTATAAAAACTAAAGCCAACTGCTGCCAGCAACTCCCAGCCATTGACTGTGTAGTGGACATGGGAACGTCTCAGCCATGTTCTTTCATGTCATGAGAATGACCAGGAAGCATCTTCACAGCTCTGTGGGTTTTGAGGTGAGTGTCTCTGTGTTCACACTCTGTATTGTCTCTCCTTTCACCCACTTGTCACCCTTATGACGAAGGAGCAGAAGAGTATTCCTGGCTGCCTGGGGTCTGTTGACTGTATCATGGACTTCCAAGTTTTCACAAGACATGCTGTAATTATCTAATTGACTTGAACCTTCCTGATGCTCAAGAAAACTCTGAGATCCGGAGTGTTCCCAAATCCTGTTGAATTTGGTGGAAGGTGGAGGCATTCATCTACCAGCAGCACAGAGCCTGCAAGCATGGACTTTCTACCAATAATCGTGAAACTGAAGACAGTCTCAATCGCTAGTGAAAGGGGGAGCTAAGCACAGTTTCCCCAAATCTCTTGGGATCCAAGCATTTATCTCTCTGCTTAATTGAATGAATGGGAAATTAGATAAAACTTTGCAGAGTAAATCTTTTAGCAAATGTGATACCCAAGTAAAAATTTTTCAGTGGACTCTACATTTTCACAGCTGCTCCTTTGTTTTGTGGAAGTGTATTTTGAATGTAAGTCCTGCTTACACTGCATCCCTATTAATTCTATTGTACATATTAAATGTCCTCTTTGTAGTGTGTAGAACCAGAAGGGAGACTAAAAACAAATAGCATGTGTTTAAAATGTTTTATGGAAGGTGGCACCAGTATTTTCTGAAAGCTTCCATGAGTCCAAGCCACTGCTCTCCGATAACAGTGTTATTGTCCAAGGCCAAAACTGGAACCTAAAATTAAGCAGGAAATAATGGAAGAGGAGAGAGAACATGCTACTTAGTCCTGCAAGAGAAAAAAATAAAATAAAATAAAATAAAATAAAATAAAATAAAATAAAATAAAATAAAATAAAATAAAATAAAATAAAATAAAATAAAATAAAATAAAATAAAATAAAATAAAATAATGTAGAGACAAGACAGAAATAAAAGTGTTGCTTGCTTCTCTACCAGCCTACTTACATCTGCAACAATTTGAATCCCTTTTTGTCTCAGTAGCTAAGAAGTAAAAGTTATTTTCTTTTTATTTCAGCAAAACCTGTAAGTCACCAAAAGTGACATCAGGGTCATACTTCGTCACTCACAGCACAATGATATGCCTCGCATACGCTGCATGAGGCACTGAGATATCTCTTTCCTCCCATTTTGTAACATGGGACAATGTTTTAGGAAATTGTTTGCAAGTAGTTTTAGATCTGTCTTTTACTTGGTGGACATGGGGAATAGGACCTTTGCAGGAACCTGTCCATAGCAGCTGCCCTGAGGACTTCTATCTCAAGAGGTTTTCCACATCTAAGCAACTAGACATGCTCCCACCCCATGAGAAATCCACACTGGGGGGGGATGCTCAGGTGCTGCCCTGTGGTGGGACTGCTGGTGAGGAGCCCATCACCTGCCCCAAGATTATTTTCAGTCCCCTCTCATGACAGGACGTACATTTGCACTTCCCATCTTGCCTCAGAGTGGGGACCATGGTATGTGGACTTCAAGTTACTGCAGGAGTGGCATGGACCAGACTCACCAGCCGTCCCCAGCACAGAAGGATGGTGGATCTGATCGTCCTAGAGAGATGTAGGGGATCCAGAACCTCTGGAAGAAGCATGGCCAAGGGCTAGAAGAATGGGCATGGAGTTCTCCATGTTTTAGTCATTCCTGTCTGTCCTAAGGGATCATGAGCAGCTGGCAAAATTTGGGGCATCTGTTAGAATATTTAATTCTGTATTAGAAAGGCTGACTAATAGCAATTTGGAAAAAATAGCCTATTTTGAGACGCGCTGTGTTTCCTTTGGTTGCAGCTGTGTCTCTAGGTCTTTGCTTACCAAAACAAACGGTAACATAAGGCCATCGTGGCTGTTACGGCAGGGAAATACTGAGCAACAGAGACAGACCCAGCGAGGAAGAGGACGGACTTAGCGAAGGCATAGGCAACTGGGCTGAGGAGGAGAAGAGGCACTTTGCCAGTCAGGGGAGATGCAGAACTTACCACCTGCTACCACAGAAGTAATTAAATTGCACTCCAGAAATGGATAGTCCATCTCCAAGTGAGGCAAAACTGATCTCATACAGATCTATTCCAACCTGGAGAGTTATTACATCTCTCTATTTCTAATTACGCTGTTACCCAGTGTGATGCCAACTCCAAAGGCAGAACCTGTGTCACTAAAGAACCTTTTCTTTCTGGAAACAATGATTAGTGGTGGCAATTATTTCTTATGAGACGTTTTGGAAGTATTTCTGTTTTATATCTGAAGCTTCTGTCTTTTTTCTTGACAAAAAATAAAAAATAAAAGGAATGGAAAAACTTCAAAACTAAAGATGTGGTTATGATGAGATAACCCTTAATAAAACTTCTACCAAAAAAATGACATTTTTAAAAGAAAGAAAATGGTTTTGAGGTGCCACACACAGCTGTCCAGGACTATGGATCCCTCTGGAGGAGATGCCCAAAGGAGATGGCACTTTCAGCGAGATGTAATATGAACGTATGTTCCTGTAGAACAGATTCTGGGCATGCCTCTAAATATCAGCTTTATTCTTTTCCTTTCAGATGCCACCAGCCTCCCGAAAAGAAGAGAAGAGACAGGTGAGTTAATACAATTTTATGTCTCACTTCACCTGTCCACCAGTGTTCACCCACATCCCAGCCTGCCCCATTTGTGCTGCTCAGCTCCCAGCATGATGCTTACAGGAAATGTTGCCAATTTCTTTTTCCTAGTAGGCAAAACTGACACTGCGTGAGTTCTGATTCAGCAGTGAGGAACGTTTGCCTAAAATGACACATGCTGCCGTATTCTCATCTTCCTCCTCTCCAAATCTTATCTGCATGTGATTTTAGTGGAGCAAAACATCACTGCATTGTCCCTGGAATGGGCAAGCTGTGCCCTAATGTGTGTTTTCATTTGTGCCCCAGTAAGATGGGAGACCTTCACGAACAAGCAGAAACCTTCTGAGGCTGGAGCTGCAGGAACCGATTCAGTGTGTGACATGGCATGCTTGGGATATCTGTCACCACCAGGCCAGACTTTCAGATGTGTTTAAGGTGGCTGCTTCTACTGCTGAAGCTTCTACAGACCATCTGCCTTGCCCATGCTGTGCCCCATGTCTGAGGGGAGGAGAAGAGCAAAGTGTGGGTGCTCTTGGGGTGCCTGTTTTAGTCTGAGGGCACATCAGGGACAGGATGCTCTGCATGTCAGGGCAAGGGCTCTGCGTCCTGGTCTTAATGTAAGTCAAATGCCAGCAGGATGGACCCCAAATCCCTTATTTTAAACCTTCACATTTAAAGCAGACCATCCCAGACATGTTACTACCAAAGTGTCTGTTTATTTTACAGGAAGATGCTGCTCAGCCCCTGGTTTACACCAAGGGAGCAGGCTGGGACCAGGATGAGGAGATGTGGAGTGAGCCCCTCCACCATGTCCCTTCAGAAGGACCTGGGCAGGCATCTCTGGACCATGGTCTCCAGCCAGAACACCTCTGCAACATGTTCTGAGCCCCAGGGAGGAAAGGCAGCCATGGAAGGGATGCTGATGCCTTCACCACCCCTCTCTGAGCTCCAGCTCTCCATCACACCCCTCTGCTCCTTGGCTGGTCCCCACCTCTGCCAGGCAGTGAGTAAACTCTCCATTCTCCCTTTTGGATATCTCCTACCCCACTCTCCCCTCACACAGGAGCACCGTGCCGTGGCCCCAGGTCCCATCACCAGACTGATGGCCAGCGGGAAGGTCCTGCCCATGGGGGCACTGGGAGGGACAGGGCTGCCACAGCTTTGGGATGCTGTCAGCACCACTTGGCAGCCTTTGTAGCCCAGCTCCTTCCTCCTCCTGCTATCCCCATCAGCAATTTCAGGGCAGTGTTATGCCCAGCATTGGGCAGTGACGAGGTGTTTTTGCAAACTGCTTAGCGTGGCAATTTCTTGCTCCCTGCCTTGCCACCAAGGGCAGATTTCTGCCTGGCATTGTTCTGCTCTCTCATCTTGGTCATGTGCTCTTTGGCATCCAGATTCAGAGTCGCAACCATCCAGTGCTTTGATATTTATTCTGTGTCATTCGATCAGTTTAGGGGGTGGGGGGGTGGGGGGGGCAGCCCTTTCCTCCCCCTTTTCTGCTCGGCAGTGTGGTGGCAAATAGGCTGGATACAAGGAGCCAATCACAAAATTGCTGCCGGGAGGAAAAAAAAAATCAGACAACATATATGGCTATATTTTATTGAATGAACAGAGTGTTCAGCTGTGGACACATGCCTCTGATGACAAAGCCATGGAAACACTCACCTGCCACCCCTGTTCATCGCAGTGTCCCCTTGGATGCCACCCCAGCACGGTCCCCGCTGAGGCGTGTGGTCAACCCCAGCCCTCGGCCAAAAACTTTTGCTGTCGTATCACAGGACACGGTAATCTCCTGCATCCCATGTCTGTAACCCAGAAGCCACCTCCCCCTAATATTTTTACGTATTCCCGAAATTCGTTTGCAAGGGGGCAGGAGAGGAGATAACGGCGGTGAGTTGAGCCGAGTGGGAACTGCTGACTGACAAAGTGTGTAGTGCAGTACGGGTGCTTTCTGGCTCTCTAATTATCCTTTTCCTTCTTGACTCCAGTATCACATGTAGCCATGTGTAGAATCATAAAATAATTATGCAGTGTACAAGCTTTCTGGGAGCATGTACCACTGTTTTCCTAATTCTTTATCGCTCCCATTGATCGTGGCGTGTGTGCATTGATCCAAGTCGGCCATCTGGTTGGGGAAGATAAGCGTGCGAGTGTCTTTGCATTGCACTGTCACTCAGGGAGGGGGGTACATTTTGGCTGTAGGGAATTACAGGGGCAGGATTAGCCCTCTTCCTAGGAGTAAACTGAATTTTAAATGTAGTGTTGCAGCTGCATGGACCATGTTGCTAACTTCTGTTTTTGCCCATAGACTGGGTAGATTTTTATTATTATTATTATTATTTCCTTCTCTTTCCTGCTCAGACTATATTTGGAGATAGATATATGGCTTGCATTAAATGGAGGGGAGAAAAGGGAAAAGGAGGAATGTCCTTCTCTGCACATATTAGACTTGTGAGTGGCTGCTGTGTTACAGGATTTTGAAATGGCAAAACCAGCTTTTAAATGCAGGCGAGAACCCACTGGATTGAATGCATTTCACAATAAGAATCATTGGTCCAAAAAAAGAAAAAAAAAAAAAAAAAAGAAAGATGAAGTTATCAGCCTATGACAGGAAATTAGAGAGTGGATATTAATCAGCTCTCTTAACTTCTACTAATCAAGACAAATAACCCTAATCACACATTATCGGGATGCGTATGTATCAGCAACAAAACAATGGAGATTTTTATTTTTTTTTTGCTTCATTTATTTTTTCTTGCCTGCCAGCTTCCCCCCTAACAATGGCCGTATCCTGCAATCACTTCAACTTAGCTGCGATATTTTATCGAAATGGCCGTTGTGTGTGCGTGTGTGCATGCTCACACCCCTGGTCGTCCTTTTGTAAACTGTGGTCGTGGCCATTGTTGTCTCATATTCTGCAAATGTATGGAAGGTGCCTCAAAAGCCTTTCCCCTAAAATTGAACAATTCTGTCAAAAAAGATTAGTTCTATTTTGTCTGCTGCTTGCTGACTATTCATGAATGTAAAGAGAGAGGGCTTGGGTGTCATACTAAGTTGCTAAGGTGGCTGGCTTTCGGCTATTGACTTGAGGATACCAAACCAGAGCCTACAAAAGAGCAGCCAGAAGGAGAGGAGAGAACTGGTCTGCCATGTGTTTCAGCTATACCTTCTTTAGCTGCCCATTTATTTCTTTTGTTGCCACAACTTTTATTGTCATACAGTTGAAAAAAATGTTAGACACAGGCTTCAGGCTGCACCAAGCAGAAAAAAGGATTAGCATATCACTAGGATCATCTTACACTGAACCAAATTCTTTTCAGGATGTATAATTAGTGAATACAGTCTCTCTCCCCCCGCCTTTTTTTTTTTTTTTTTTTTGAGGGGGTGGGGGGAGCCTATGGATAGGGAAAATTAGCTCAGATCTCTGGGTAGGAAATGAGAAGAAAGGAAAAGAAAAAGTTCCCCAGTTTCAGGCAGGATTTTTTACAGGCTTTTTGCTGAAGTGAGACTCACGCATCATGTTTAAGAGGCATTTTGCACAAACGTGGGAGTCGATGTTTAAGAAACATACTTGTTTTTGTACATGGGTGTGCACAGTCACCTTGAGCATGAGCAGGGCAATTGTTCCTGGAGCTGGCCCCAAATGGGAGCAGCCGGAGGCGGGCAGGGGTTCTGTGCCCATGCTCTGTGACAAGGGCTCAGTATAAGACATGATGCCGAGGATGTATTACATTTTTCTCCCCGTGTGTGCTCACAGCTCCCTTCTGCCATCTGGGAACTGCACTTCTCCATGCACTACAACAAAAAAATGCTGCTTCTCCTAATGCTTGGACTTGGATTGCTCATAAAGCAGGGGCTGCAACTGAGCTGTACTTTATAGTGGTATGTGCATTTTTAAAATAGGGAGCTGGATGGTGGAATTAATGGTTGTTTTTCCTGAAAGGGTGTAGGCCATTTTCAGTGTTGGCAGAAATAGGTGTGATCCATGCAGCAGGACCATGTGCTCCTTGTCTGCACGGAAAGTGGATGCGCTCCCAGCTGCGCCTGATACTGATGGAAAAGGCATAGCTTTTGCCTGTTGTCTGTACAGTTCAGCCCCCAGATGCTTGGCCCCTAAACTCATCAATTCACATCACATTTGCAGCACCGTGTGCTTGCAAAATGTGCCACTGGGTTGCACTGCCAGGGGTAGAAGTGTGGCTGTGCGTGAGGGTCAGAGTGAAGAGGTTGCGTTCAGCTCACTGCACTCATATCAAAGCTCCCATGCAAGTCCCAGTCCACGCTGCCTCCAAAGCTCAGCTGCACCTTTGCACTGAGCAATTTGGGGGTGCAGGAGGAGGCCACCTGAGGATGTTGTTTCCTGCTCCAGCCAGAGCAAAATTTGAAAGCAGCGTTGCCCTGGGGAGGGAACAGAGCTTCTCTTTCAGCTACAACGGCTGGTAATTTCACTGTGTTTAATCACGCCGCACGTTTGACATCATTGCCTTTTCAAACTGTTCAAACCAATTGTTCCACCAAAGTAGCAATTGGACGTGAATATTCAGAAGCTGCTCTGGGGTGCTCGGTCATAATTGGTCACATCACTCACATGGTCTCCTTCTCATTCTGATTAGAAGAGGCTAGGAATTTGCTTCATGCGGATACTTAAACACCCACACATAAAAATCTCATTAAGCACCACTATTTTTTTTTCCTGGGGGTTACTACAGCCACTTGAACATTTGCAGTCGGAGGGCACCAAAGGGGAACAAATGAAAGGAGAAGTCAGTTAAAATGGTGAACACGGGGAAAATGGTTTCTTTCTTCACCCGGTTCAGTCCCTGCTGTTGGCCCCGCAGAAATGGAGGATCGTGCACAGGTTTTGTGTCGGATGGGGGCAATGCGATGCACTGGAGCCAGGTGAAAGGGAACAGATTTAGGCTATGACCCCAGCTGCAGCTGTACCGATGTTTCCAGGGGTCCAGAGGTCCTCCTAGGAGGTGGTCATGGCAGCCCAGCTGGAGACGTGAAATTCAAGAGAATGAATGGTGAATACATGGTGAATAACAAGTATCCCTCGGTGGCTGTGCAACTCCAGCACCATGGAGCAAAGAAAAAGTGGTTAAGATCCAAGAAATATTTGGGAGAAATCATCAGTGGGTGGGTGTCATCATTTATCATTTATACAAAATCATCATCATTTTATGACTGGTGGGTAACATAAACAGTAGGCATCCATTGCTCACCTCTGTGGACCTCCTCTTGACTTCAAAGGGAGGATTTTTGGTGAGGGATGTCTGCAGAGCAGACCGTCATGTCAAGCAGCCATGTCAGGTGCTGTGGCTTATGCTTAATTATGCTTAATCATAATTAATATGATCTGCTACATGTGAAATTAGGAACATGAGCAACTTAAAAGTAACCATTCATTTAGAGTACAAAATAAAAAGCCCAGTGTGATGTTCCTAGACCAGAAAACGTTACTCCTCGTGGCCACTTCTTTTAGGAAGTGGGAAATAACCCAAGATGGCCAGAAGAATCCAAGAGTCTTGTTTTTTAAGACTGATGAAGGTTTCTGGGTAGCTCCTCCCTGAAAAGTCAGGAGTGGCTCTTCGTACTGAACTCAGGTGCGCTCCTTCCTGCTCCTTGCCTTCCAGCAAAACCTAGCTGAAGGAGAAAAAAAAAAAAAAAAAAAAAAAAAAAAAAAGAAAAATCAGATAAAAATAAGGACAGAAACAGCAGAAATATTGGGATGATTGTAATCTACCTCCTGTAATTTTGCAGCCCTGCTAAAAATTCAGTCAGCTGGCAAATGACCTAATTTACCAACACCCAGGCTTAGCTCCGTGGTAGCACCTAATAAAAGGCAGGCTGCAGCAGTCACCTTGGAGAGGCTTGGTTGGGGCTTGGAGCTGTGTGTCCCTAAGCATGCCTCTGAGCTGGAGCAGCCCACAGGGCTGCCTCTCTGAAGCCTGTGGGATGTATTTTCTGTAAATAAAATGCTGTTTAATAAGTATTCTCTGTGCATTTTGTTATTAGCTTGGTGCTATAGAGCCACGCAGACCCAACCTTGATTTATAAAGCTGTTAAAATGTTTGACCTTGTTTAAATAAAAGCCTCAAGGTTAATTACAACAAGCGTTCTATAGACATCCTCTCTTTTTCAGTTGCCCTAATGATTTGTGGGAGGAAAGGGTAATAAATTCTCATCTTTTAAAAGTGACTGCAGTGTAAAAGTGTAAGAGTTTGGTTTTCTGCTGATTTCATGTTTTACCACACTTTGATATGTGATATATTGAGCGATGAGCTGTCTCTTCCTAGGCAGAACTAGAAATGTGACATTTTTACCTAAAGTGTAATAAGAAGCAAGTGAGAATGGAGAAAAAAAAAATGAAATTGTTGGGAATAAAGAGCTGGATCTTTGCTCCTGGATATAGGATGTATTCATAATGAGGTAAACAAAAGGAATCTTGGTTTGTTTTTTCTTTTTCTTTTTTTTTTTCCTTATTGCACTGAAAACAAATTTCACAAAATAAAAACCAATTTAAGTTTCTTTTAAAAGAACTGGGAAATATTGAGGAAAGTTAATTGAAGCACATTCAAATTACAATAAACACATACAGGCACAATTATCTTCTTTTGACTAGTGTGTGGCTTAGAGATGTTTTTATCTTTTGTTTATTGCACTATTAAAAATATGGAGAGGCACCAAGAAAGGGTAGATAGCCACCATATGGAATTACATATTTTCCCTATTTATATTTAAATAACTATCCATGAGAAATTATGCACAAATCATGCAATAATTCCCAACCAAAATGACTGTTTAGAAAATAAAAATTCTGAGGCACAATATTCTTTTCATATTAAATTGCCCATTTTCTGTACATCATATACTTTTGTACAATACCAAAAAAAAATGCTGCATTACAGCCCAATACAATTTGTTCTCAATGCTAATGAAGATGGATAGAGGACATTGTAATATACTGTAGTAATTCATAAGCAGTGTGGGAAAACAAGACAAACAGGCTCAGAAAGCTGGAGCATAATTTTTTGTTCCCATTTTCAGAGTGAATAGTGGTAATTTTAATAACCTGCTGGTTTGACAGATTTAATGATGTCGATTAACTTTTATTGCTTGATTCATGCCACGCTCACATTTGGGGTGAATATTTGTGCTTGCAAAGTTTGAGTGGCTGGTCTGAGGCAGCTAAAGAGAAGCTCCCAACACCCTGTGGAGAACTTGGCAAGCCTGAAAGCCTTGTGCTTGGGATGCCACCCTCTCCCCAAAGAGGTGCATTTTGAGACCACATCTCACTTTGCCACAACATTGTCCCCCCTCGTTTGGGAACCCAGCGGCCAGCTGCCCACCAAAGGCTCCTGGACCTCGCAGGAATATTAACTGAATATTCTGTTAATAGGCTGAACTATGACTTGATTTCTCCAGGTGCAAGTTCTGATGAACTGGGCCTAAGCTGTGAATGCCCAGACCACTTTCAGTTGAAAGGGTTGTTAGACATTGGAACAGGCTGTCCGGGGAAGTGGTGGAGTCACCATCCCTGGAGGTCTTTAAAAGACGTTTAAATGTAGAGCTTAGGAACATGGTTTAGTGGGGACTGTTAGTGTTAGGTCAGAGGTTGGACTCGATGACCTTGAGGTCTCTTCCAACCTAGAAATTCTGTGATTCTGTGTGAAAAAGCCCCTCAGAAGGAAATATTTTATCAGGCTTCCCCAAGACCTGAAAATCAAAGGGAGAAGGGGGACAGGCAGCACCATGCCTGGGGACACTGGCAGCTGCTGTGCACCCTGAAAAAAGTAACTCAAAAGACCTGCAGAGTTTATTCCTTCCCCATAGCCACCACACATACCTGATGATGGCCACAAGCATGAACCTGATCTGGAGGATAGCAGTGGTCACAGTAAAAATTTCTTTTAATTTCAGAGGATTTTAGGTTTTCTCCAAAAATTAATATAGTTTCAACTGTACATTAGGGCCCAAAGGGAACCCTGCATCAGAGCTGATTTACTGCAAGCATTTTATTTGTGTATATATGTACATACAGGTGTGTTTGTGTATTTTTTTTTCCTGCTGTGGTGCTGAGGAAGTGGTTTAATTTAGAGAAAACTCTTCCAAGAAATTTTTGGACCTGTCAGGAATAGGCAAGAAAAGTCAAAGAGTTCAATGTGACTTTTATGCCTCATTTTCTTTTTAAAATTTAGTTAGATCTCCTCTTTGATGCTGTCTTGTAGATCAAAAGGCTCATCTGCTGGGAAAACTCTACTTGTTTTCCAAGGGGTGCTTCTGGCTGGTATTTGGGGAATCATAAGAAGTCTTTAGTACATTAGCACTAAGGAAAAGAGTTGTCAATCCAGTAAAAAGAGGCTTTCATGGCTTGCTGCTGTCTTGCTCTTTTGGAAAAATACATCACTGTGCTCCGAGAAGTACTGCTGATAAAAGCTTCTGCTACATGTTGAACATGTTAGTTTTCATCTTTTCCTTGTGCTTTGAGCTCTCATCCATTTAATTCATGTTCTGCCTCTCCATCCATTCACATGAGCTCAAATGTGAAGTCAGGCAGAAGCTGGGACCATCACTAAATATTTGTATGAGGTACTGCAAGGAGGTCCTCCCTGGGGCACAACAATGCTGCCGTGCAACCTTTGGGAATGGGGCACAGCACGGCTGCATTACATGGAAGGGTCCACGGATAAAAAGAATTTCTGAGCTTACACCAACAGCTTGTCTTTGGCCTCACCAGACTTATTCTCTGTGTCCATCTGTAAAAACACCACAGAGCCCTCTTTTCTCCCACATTTAATTAGCAATCAGCAAGAGCGTCGTTATGACCATGGTAGTATGAAGAGGTAAGTGGAACAAGGCTGTCACAGAGGAATAACGCCATTTAGAGAGCAACTGATAACAGTTTTCACTTTTAAAAGTTGCCATGAAACATTAGGATTTATTTTAAAAGATGACACTACAAAAGGAAAAAAAATATTGCCACAAGCTTTTAAATTTTATTAAGGGTATTTTCTAATTTTCTTTCTTTTATTACCTGTATTATTTAATACGTATTCCTATAAAATCCAGAATCTCATCTGCTGCAAAACTAATTCGCTAGGGAAAGCATGTTTGGGTTGAAAAATTTGAACCAGCCTATACCAAATTTTGGGAAAAGAACAGTCAGTGTATTGCTGAATAAAAATATGCTTATGTTTTCATGTGCTCTTAATATCAATGAATATCACAGGTGAAGAATTTCAGAGCTGCACAATAACAGTCTGCTATTCAGCTGGATGCAGGCTGCATCTCTTCTCCTTCCTTCTCTCACATTGCCCAATAAAGCTGATGATCCCATTATTGGTGGGTGCAATGTAGTTTGGATGCAGCCTGAGCAAGTTGGAGTTCATTGGTCCACTTCTGTGTTCTTTGGCTTCTCAAGGGAGCAACCAGTAGGACAATCTTACAGCACACCAGAAGCTCAGCGTAGCATCCATGGGTTGTCTGGGAATGGCTCAGTGTGATGCTTTTGGTGACCTTTGGGTAAGGTGTGAAGAGAGCTTGTTTGAGCAACAGTCCTGCCCTTTTGCTTCTGGTTTCTCCACTGTCTTCTGGCTATAGAGCAGGTAAAGACAATTTGGATGGGAGATGGTGATGGGGAATCTGTTCCTTCCCTCCACCGTAGCAAGGACACAACAGCAGCATCTATAACAGACTGCTCTTAACATCCCTGCCAGGCACACCCTATAGCTCAGCGTGGGAAAACACACAGGAGACAAATGCTGTTGGCGTGGCATTGGCATCGGAATGGCATTGGCATCACCTCCAGAGTGGTAGTTTCCGAAGAACTCCATGTGAAAAGTTGTCCTCACCCTCTTTTGGATTGTGCCCCCTGCCACACGAGAAGGGATACACCTGGTGTCATTCAGGCAGCGAAGGAACCAGAGCTGTCTTTTGGCACTACCCACCAAACCTCTAACTGGAAAATGTGGTGGGGTGAGCAGCCAGCATCCCTGCCATCCCCTCTCCATCCCAGCCCTGCAGGAGAGATACAACCTTCACAGGGTTTAGTTACCAGTTTATTTTATTTAGCATTTACCTTCTTATTTTTCTCCCCCAGTTTGAATTTTCTCTGTTCATCCACGGTTCTTTTAGGGAAGGGCCTGGGTGCAGTAATTTTTAATGTTTCCCTGAACAAAATTAAATCCAAAAATCTGCCCTGCAGAGCACAGAGCATCTCAGTGTCCTGTGTTTGGGCAGTGCAGAGCATGGGGGGGCCCTGGCCTCCAGCCTGGTCAATACAAATAAATAATATGAAGCCCTGGAATGACTCATTTGTCGGGAGCACACCTGCATAACCCATCCCACAGCTGTGGGGCTGGAAAGGCAAATAAAACAGCTGTAACCCAAGCCTGGAGGGTGCTGGGGACTCAGGGGGAGGGAAGCTGGTCTTTTAAACTGCTTGTAACCCAAGGAAGAAAATCATCAGCCTATATGCCTTTCACGGCATTTGATGACAAAATGGTTTGTGGCTTAGCCATTGTTTGAGGGCCATTCCTCAAATTCCTTGTTTACTGTCAGCAGGGTGAGTTGTGGACTCTGTGACTTTAGCTGTTAATGGGCCTAAACACTTCTGCCAACAGATTAAGCTTTGCTGAAACATTAAGAAAATTGGCCCAAACAGAGGTAGGGAGGATTCTTGTTTAGCTGTTGTTTCATTTGCATGAGAATCATTGTCTCCAAACAATAGCATTTCCATATTGCCCAAAGAGCGGGTAACTGGGTGAAACTCATTCAATTTATGTTAAATGACATAAATTGTTTGTTTGTTTGTTTCTAGAGACAAAGAAAAAATGCTCATTTTCAGCTGCAAGGATGAGTAGATCAGAAGTGAAATCCAACCCTCAAATACCTCCAGCTCCTGAAGGACTGGGAGCTAACAGGCTGGGATGATGCTGAAAGAAAACAAGAAAATTGACAGTCCTAAGTGTGCTTAAACCAACTGCTGGCTGTGGGAGAAGAATAATAAGCAAAAATTGTCAATTTGTCCTTTGTTCATTTGTTCATTGAAGAACAAGTTTATTTTTTTTTTTAAGAAAAAAAAAAAAAAGGAGAGAGAGAACGAGAAAGATGTGCTTATGCTATGACTCACACTGCTGAATTTCCCAGGTGATCCATTTCCTCCTGTTGTTTCCATAAATGCTGCCCTACCAGGTACTGCCACTGCCTGAATTTCTCCTGGGTTTGCTGTTCAGGAGAGGGTTGGTTTGGTGCTCAGACAGCATGTTTTCTTTCTCTCTGTTGTTAAAAATAATAGCCTGGCTCCTATGACTATTATTTGAATTATAGCAACACCTGGAGTCATCAGCCAAGATTGCAACCCCCTTGAAGGAGGCAACAGCCAAAAAAACAACAAGGTGGCTCCCTGGCGAGCTCCCAGTCCCCATGGGCATGGCCAGCAGAGAAGGAGCACCGTGGGGACACAGAAGGGCGGCTCCAGGCCAACACCAAGCCTGGGGCAGATGGAAAAAAAGCTGGAAGCTGCCCCAATGACAGGCAAATCTCTGCCCCAGGTGAGTGTTTGTGGTCAAACTGCATGCTCCAAGCCAACACCTACCATGTGTTGCTGTAAGGAAGGGTAGATCAGCTCGATGCCTTGGACCCAATTTTATAACTGATTAGCACCATGAGATTTACTTAAATCACCATCCGGCATTTCCTTGCTTTGGGAGATCCTGCTGTTTTCTTTATTTTCTTTTTCTTCTAGACCTAATGCTTTTGGCCATCGCTGCTGTTATTGGCAGTTACCTGTGGCTGCTTTAAATGCCACCAGATGCGAGGGGATGTTTACATTTCCCCAATTACATTGTCTTTGAACGGTTCTAAACTTGACTTTGATTAAACATGCTAATAACAAGAGAGGTTCCTTTTTTTTTTTTTTTTTTATGAATGTCACTTGCTTGAGTTGAAAAGACATGCTCTTAATACTCGCTTTTCATCTAAATCAAGAAAGCAACACTAAGCAAAAAAGTATTTAACTGTAGCATATAGGATTGTAAAGATGGTAATCAGGGACACTGGTAATTGAAGCTTTTGGGGGAGAACCTTTCTTCTGAATCCTTCAGTCTGTTTAATAGGATAAAATTAGCTTGAGTGGCTTGGTGTTTGAAGAGGTTATGATATAATTGGAGCTGCCTCCTGGGTTTGCTGCTGGACAAGGCGATCAGGTGGAGACATGGGAGGGCATGGGAACCTCTGAAGTACAAGACTCAGCTTCTGCCATACTAATTAGCCTAAATTAGCTATGCCAGTTTTCTGCTTGCTTTTGAATTTCCCTGATAATGCTTTTATCAGGAGTGTAAGAAAAGGAATATGAAAACGCGCACAAAGTTCACTGCGGAATGGCAAAAGCGGTGGCGACTGCCGACGTAAGTCACAGGCTTATTGCTGCAAGCTTCAAAAAAAAAAAAATAAAAAACAGGGGGAAAAAAAAAAGATTGAATAGCATTAGGAAATAACAAATGGATATCAAGTACAACCCCTAGGGATTTAGAAAGTACTATGGCTTGCGCTCTTGAACACGAAAGTTTACAAAGCATCTGTAAGAAATTGATTATCTTGAGGATTATATACATATTACTTTGAGGCCAAGCCCGCCCCCCAACACCCAGCTTTGCTCTTGAGTGTCTAACCCAAGGTGAAGGAGGCAGGTCCTCCTCGAGGCAGAACCAGCTCAGGCATCCCATTTTGCGCTCCATCATCTGCAAGGCCCGGGAGAAGATATTTGTATTTTGTTAGCTGTTGCCATTTTTTAATTTTCACTTCCGACCCCAATTAATCAACTTTAACCATGCAAAGAGATTTGTGGCGCATTCAGTATAGCTTGCACAAATCTATTTTAATTGAAAATGTGCGAGGGCAAAAGAAAATAAGGAGGGCTTGTTGGTTTTCTTTCTGTCCTGGAAGGGGTGATTCTGTTGCCAGTGGACAAAGCAAGTCAGGAGAGCACTTCACCTTTGAGAGGCCTGTTAGGATGCACTTTTACAGGCAAAGAGATCTCTATGCTTGGGGAAAACTTGAGGCTCTGGGGAGCTACAGATTTTTTCTTCACAAAAAGCACCAGCCTTGATTTGGAAACAGTCATATCGGGCCACCTTTGCCCATGTCTCTAATTGCACATGTAGACATTGGACACGCATAAAGCTCAACCAGCTGCTGAGCCCCATCAACAACTCGTTGCAGGAGCAAGCCTCATATCAGCAGTCTGCTCTGCTAATCACCACTGGTGTCCATTGGCTCTCAGATGCCTCCAGTAGCTGGATGAAAGGGTGGAGAGAGGTCCCAGGAGGTCTTCTGGACTAGCACTGAGGGCCTTCAAGAGCTCTTGGGCAGGAGTTATCTTACGTTTCCCATCAGCCCTTCTTCCATCCACTGCCATTGACTTCTCCCCATCAGGCTGTCCTAGGAAAGTTCACACAAAGAGCTGTGTGAATTTGGAATTGAATTCTGACCTCGTTTATGAACAGAATTTGCAGGACTCACCCATCTTTGGCTTGGTCATGGCTTTCTACCACATCTCCTGGATTATCTCAGAGGCCATTAAATACATTTGCAACGACTTCATACTTTGAGATACAATAGTAAATGTAACAGAGTAATGAGCTGGTCTAAAGGACCATTTAGATAGGGATGACTTGTTCTCCAGAGCACAATTACTAGTAAAACTAAATTTATTTAGATACAGTCTGCATCTCAGTACTAGAAAACCAACCTGAGGGCATTGCAATGTTACTGTTCATCACTGTCTGCTTTCCATGGAAAATCAATAGGGATATCAGGGTTTTAAAAGTCTAGTAAGCATTTTATTGTATTTTACCTTATTCTATCTGGGGAGGGAAGTGGTTGAGCTTGCATTTCCAGCCTCTGTTTGAGAGTAAATTTGAAGGACCTAAGAAAATAAGTTTGCTTTACTGCCCCCTTCATTCCCATGTACAGGAAACCTACAAGCGGGCCCCCCTCTTAGCCGAGGGATCTGATCAGTGCAAAATACTGTTCAGATTCTGCTTTTTTTGGTAGGCAATGAATCATTCAGGGAAAGAGATCAAATCTTGTCTTCTCCTCTTCAGACTCCTGCACTCTCACAGCACTTCTCCTGGCTTTTTATCAGGTGCAAACACCTGGGTCCTGTAAGCCCTTCAGCTCTGGCACACACACTTTATATATTCATTCGAGTGCCTGCACACAGACAAGTGTTCGAACAGCTTCATCTCCATCCCCACAGGCCCCAAGGCACAACACTGGGTATAGCCTGTTCAGCTCCTCCACGTGCTGTACTGAGGTCTGGATCCTGCAAATGCTTCTTCACACGAATAGCATTACTCCTGTGACCAAGTCGTCTCAACACAGACCTTGCAGTAGTGGATTTATATCAGTCCACTCAGTATCTTTACATTCACAGGGTTTTCTTGGCTTACTGGCTCCTCCAACTGCAGAATAAATACAGTGAAATTGTTTTTAAAATCACCTCAGTTCAAAATATGGGTTCTTAAGCTTGCTGCTCTAAACTCCACAAGGAAAGTATACTGCTCTTGCAAAGTATTATGCTTAGATTAGAGCTTTGAGAGTTGAGAGGACTTGTTTTTAATTAGAGAAGTCAGAACCAGGAGCTCTTCTGCCAGACTCTCCTCTTTGGAGCACTACCCTGGTTTGATAGAAATATTTAATAGGTAGAAACCATGAGGCAAACTCTCAAATGAAAGCTGAAGAAGGGACCTCAAGCTGTTGTCCTTGAAACCAGTGAAGAATTTCTCCTTGACTTCATGGGGCAAAGAATCAAGTGTAGCCCAAGTCCAGACATTGTTGTTTTGCAGCCAACAGTTCCTGTTCAGAAAGGACATCCTGTCCCACAGAGATGTGCAGCATGAAAAAAGCCTGGAAAAGAATGGACCAAACACCCATCAGAGCCAGCATAAAGCCTTTCAGCAGTCCCTGTGCAACAGGAGTCAGTTCCCAGACCCCTGACCACACTAAGGTCTGCAGCAGATCTAGGAAAAATGTGGCTGAGCACAATGCGGAGCTGACTTCTTTACTCTTGTGCTTGCCTAGGAGAGACACGAGCTGCAGAGCATGAACCAGCTCTTCAGGCAAGCTCCGTTTCTGTGTTGGCAGTGCCTCCAGCTCCTCTGACAAGAAAAAAAAAAACATTTTTTCTGTGATTTTAAGGACCTCTTCTTGCTTGTCCTTGCAATGACTTCTGCAAGGCAGATCTTTTTCTGTTCAGGCAGCATGATACACAACCAAGTAATAGTCACTTAGCAGGTTTTATCTACCTGAAGGCAAATCAAAATCACCCCCCAAACCTGGCAGGTGGGTCACCTGCCTGATGTCTGATCTGCAAAGGGCATGCCTTTGCCTGGGATGTCCCAGGAGTGTAATGATGTCAAGTTAGGATTTTTCTGGAAAACAGGAAAAAAGAAAAAAAAAAAAAAAGGAGAAAAAAAAAAAAAAAAGGAGAAAAAAAAAAAAAGGAGAAAAAAAAAAAACAACAAGACATTTCTGGCTAATGACACCCATGCTCTTTGGAACAAGTCCTGAAGACCAGAGCATAGCTGCAGAAAGGCAGGACGTAGGGCTCTGCCTGGCAGCCACAGCAGCTTCCCCTGCTCCTGGAGGAGATGCCCTAGACCCAACCTTCTCTTCTCTCAACCTCCAATAAGACAAAGCCAGATGAAGCTGGTTTCCATCTTACACAAGGAGTCTGATGGCTCATGCCCCTGGCTGCTCACTATCATTTCACCCAAGGCCTTTGAGAGGCAGAGGTGATGTACCACCCTGCTGCAAATTGCTCCCTGCTCCTTCCAGGAACAAGACATTTCATTCACAGTGCACCAAACCTGTTGGATTGGGTGAGGAGAAAAATCCCCTCTGCTTAAAGCAAGTCCCCCAGGTCTCTGAGAAGTAAGCCACGGCAGTCCTGAAGTGTCTGCTGTACTACTTCAAAAGACATTCAGATGTAGAGCTTAGGGATATGGTTTAGTGAGGACTGTTAGCATTAGGTCAGAGGTTGGACTCGATGATCTTGAGGTCTCTTCCAACCTAGAAATTCTGTGATTCTGTGATTCCGTGAAGAAGCTTTCAGCTGAGCATAGCGTGAGGGAGGGCTGTCTCAGGGAGTGCTGGCGATGAGAGTCTCTCTTTGGCTCCATCAGGCAATCCTGCAAACAAGTCATGTCTCATAGAAGAGGAAAAATCTATTTTAAAGCTCTCTCTTTTTCTGTGTGGGTGCTTATCTCTGGTCACTGCTGTTCACCACGTAGAGAAGTCTCTGTGGCACGCATTTCTAAGAGGGCAAACTGCCTAAAATTAGCTGTTAGTTTAAAATAAGAGACTGTACAGTTCTCCAGGGAGGGGCATTCATCCTCCAAAGGAAACTGTCAAGGATTGTTCAGGATTACTCTCCAGCTGTTCAGAACTGCTGCATCCTTTTAAATTATAATGTCAACATGTCGCAAATAATATGGAATGACAATGTCTAATTTCTGTCCTGTGAGAAATGAAAAGGAAGGAAAATTGCTAGCATACTAGATACATAGCAGATTTCAGAGATCATGTAACCTTTCTAGATGGTTTTAGGAGAATAATTAGTCAAAATATTAATGGAAATGTAATTTTCTAGCTAGCCTCTGCAATCTAAAGGCTTTACATTATGAATTCCCAGCAAATGCTCTCCAGAATGGATTGTGTCATCTCTGGGGCCAAGGGATGCAGCAACTTCTCCACTGACTGGACTCTTCATGTCAAGTAGCTGTGGGTTTTTTTCTCCCAGAAATGTTTGTTCTGGTTCCACCAGCACTGCTGGTGTTGAGGAAGGAATTTCAATGCCAAATTGCATGGGCATGTAAGGGGCCAGGCCAACGTCATAGTTATTCCTGTCTTAACACCCATGAGCAGCCTGCAGTGAACTTGTTCCAAAAAACCATGACTGAAATAGCCAAATGATGGAAACAGCCAGCCTGACTACGCGGTATACAACCGAAAGCTACAAGGTTATAGCAGTTCATGTGCAACTTTCACCAAGTACATGCATAATACTCTATCCAAATTTTAAAGTAGCTCATCAGAAGGAGATAGATTTTTAACAAACACATTTTTTACCTATTATTTGAGGTAGTTTTAGCTCTGAGGACTGTAGCAGGCACCTATTTGGGTTATATTCAGTAGTATTGACTTTCTAATGCATGGTAACTCACAAAGCTGTGGTAATGTGATTGCTTCAATCAGATGCCTATATCCAGAATTTAAATATTCTCATAAGCTTTCAGAGTGGCTGACTATAAAATTCAAACTATGCAATATAAACAAGAAGTGTCCCAAGGTATACATTTTAATGCTCAGATTCCATGTAGCACTGTATATTTTTCATGTTAAGTTAAAAAAGTACATGAGACAGAAATTCAACATTTTACATTCCCTTACAACAGGAAGCTATTTTGATAAAACCTACAAATGATCCATATTGATATGTTTTCCTTTTTTTTTTTTTTGTTTTGTTTTTTTTTTATAAACTTAATTTGAATTTAGAAAGTCTCTAAATGATAATTGAATCACAAGTCTGGATTAGGATTCTAGCAGCAACACTTGACTTGGTCAAAATCACTGTTATGAAGAGATGCAATTTTTACACAGTACTTCACATTGATTAAGTAATGTGTGAAAATGGAAAAAAAAGTGTTCGAATCTTAATCATAGTAATTTGCATGAAATAAAAGTCTCTGTCAAGGGAATGCACATTATAATAACTCCTGGGTGTTTTGGTTGCATCAGTGAGCAAAGAAGTTGTATGCTTTTTTTTTTTTTTGTCCTAATACACAAAAATTTCCTCTATTTTTAGTGTACCTTTGATTATTCTAGAATTTAGCAATATGTCATTGTAGTTAGTGAGGGACTGTGAGACAAACAGGTGTTTTAAGAAAAGCCAAAGTTCACAGATGACTGATAATGTATATACCCGCATTAATACAGAAACATAAAGCAGTATGTTGTAAACATGGGAACTCTGCTTGAAGCTAATTAAGGCTCATTTGGTTTTGACCTGCATCAAACAATAGCACTAAATCAGAAAAGCAGATGCATTTTGGAAGCTACTGAACTGAAGAACCTTATCTGGAGCCCAGTGGAGTCAGCAGAGACCTTCTCGCTGACTTCAGTCAATCAAACCTCAGAAATGTTTGAGTCTATTTGCACAAATTGGTCTGAAGTAGAAAGGGGTTTTAGATGTGGTCCCCGGCCCATTGCATGCACACATCAATACTGCTAAATGCCGTGATGGTGTCACTGTTATCTGTTATTGAAGCAGACCCAAGATCTCAGGAGCATTTCTCTGGGCCAGTGTGACCATTGTGCAATCTGCTCTTATTTTAAAGAGCTGCTATTTCAAAAATCAATGAGCATCAGCTACTAATTACAGAAAATCTATGTCTTGTCCCTTCAGCAGGTTTTGCATTTTTCCTATTTGTCATAGTAGCTTCGCTATGGATTGACAGAAAGGTTTCATAGCAATAACCCATAGCCACCCCCCAGGCTCCTTTTGCATTCACCCCAGGGTAGACTTTGCCATGTGAAGTTTCTGGTAATGATTTTTACCATATCAGATCTCAGCCCCCAACACTGACCTTGCAATCAAATTGGTGCTGTGTGTTCTGAGAACGGTTTCTTTAAAATAAATAAATTAATTAATTAAACAGAGGCAAGCTTTCTTTCATTACTGAAGACACTTCTCATGTTGAAGCTCGTTTTCTCCAGAAGCACAGTTTGCGGTATGGGATACATCTGTTCCAAATGAACATTTGAGATCTGAGACTCTTTCTCCACCTACCAATGATCACAAAGTGGGACAAGGACTTCTAGACATTTATGAACGGTCAGGATAACACCTTCCTTACAACTTAAGAGAGAACAGAGAACATATCAACTGGTTCAGATGCTCCTGGTTGAGGAACTGAGTTTTCTAGGCATGAGTTTTTGCTTTCATTTCATCAAATTTTGCTTACAATGGGGACAGGCTCAAAGACCCCTTCGAGGGCCTTTTTTTTTTTTTTGAGGCACACTGTATGTCACTGAGACCCACAGAAGTGGGTGTGATATTTCTGCATCCTATCAAGAGGGGTATTCAATTATCCCCAGCCACAACATCATTTGGATAATTGTTTCTTGCAGGGGATTGAGTCAGGTGTGGGGGAAGAAAGTGCTGAACAACTAAGCTTGGAGACGAAATGTAGGCAGAAGTTTATCTCTCATTTCTGAGGCTGCCAGTAAAGCTAGGCCCAGGAGGGGGGTTTGTTTAGGATTTATTCTGGGGGAGAAAGGACCTGCTGTCTTCAGAGTGAGATGAGATCAAGTTCTGTTTTCAATACATGTTATAGATGTTGGCCAGGAGATTTTTTACATCAAAATAAAGGCATGGATGGGCCTGCACTTATAAGAGAGTTGGCATTCCTACAACAAGCATGTAGGTTGATAAGGATTTTCTTTATTCTTTTCAAAAATAACCTTTCCTGTGAAATGCAAGCTCAAGAACATTATCAGTTACATAGAGAAATCACATGAAAGGCTGTATTACAATAATGAAGAAAAAAGATTCTGAGACCAGAGCAACAGCAAAGGTACTCAGTACCTCCTTGGCTTGAGCTGCTACTTCTCTGCACAACTGATGTTTTCAAGCCTTGTTTTTTGTTGTTTTTTTTTTTTCAAAATCCTATTTGCAGGAAACTGTGCACAAAAAGCACCCTCTGGGTGCAATAATGGGGTCATTTGTTGCTTTCACCAGGAACATCCAGTGCTTGGGGGCCTTCTTGATGTCTGGGAGATGTGTCATAGTGATGGGGCCATCTCAATTTATGGGATAAGGAGAATGGTAACACACCATCCTCTATCTCTCCTAATTTGAGAATATGCTCTATATCGGATGTTATTAATGGGAGGTGGTAGCTGTTGTCATATCTCTAGCCCCACAAGCTCACCACTGGCGTTTTACCAAAGGGAAGCCAAACCTACCGCTCTCTTAAAACGTCCTAAGGAAAACTGAAGAAGGAATTCATAAGAAATAATCCTATTAATTACGGCCCAAATCCTGGTCCCTGTGCACAGCCTGGAGAAACACTGTGCATATGAGGGAATGGAGGCAGTGGACGGGAGGGGAACACAGCCCCCTCCTTGGCTCCCCAGCTCTGCTTTGCCCACCGTATTCGTGGCAGCTCCCACCAAGTGTCACCCACCCTCACAGCCAGCCTTGGGTTGTCCCCATGGGAACGTGGCAATAAGCATGTCAGAAATCACAGTGCCAAAATATTGCCTTCTCTTCCCAAGGCAGTGATGAGCATGTTTTGTGTATCCTTACAGAGATGGGCAGATAGTCTGTGCTTTTCTACTCTTATATTCCATGTTTTGTTAACACAGCTGAATTAACAGGAGCCCTTAACAGTGTCCAAGGACCTTGTGGGTGGATTTTAAGAGCAGGTTGGAGAAATATCTATCATTAGCTAGCACTAACCCCGCCCTAAGGCAAAGGATGAAAGAGGTGGCCTAATAAAATCCTCCTGGCCCTGCATCTTGGTCTCCCCTGGCTTTGAGCATTGAGATGCTTCCATTATAAACAGAGGGAGAGACCACCAAGAACCTGTGATCATTGTTGTGATGACCTCTGGGTTTGCTGCTGTCTTGGAGTTACAGCTTTCTTTGCTTCTTCCTGTGCATTGTCAGGAACTGTGGACCACAGAATGCTTGTACACCAGAGATGCTCTTAGATAAAATAGGTGTTAAAATGATTTAAAACTGTCTAGAACTCATTCTGCAACTGCGCCCCAAAGCCTGAAGAGGGGAAAAGGCTTTCTCAGCGGAGAGTCCTCTGCT
Source organism: Netta rufina (assembly GCF_964035555.1). Classification (NCBI taxonomy): domain Eukaryota; kingdom Metazoa; phylum Chordata; class Aves; order Anseriformes; family Anatidae; genus Netta; species Netta rufina. Next base: position 60,835,877 of record NC_140128.1, read on the forward strand.
GTGGAAATGAAACCTCCTAGCAGCCCATCAAAACTCACCCCAGCACAAGATGCCTCAGTTTCATCACGTTTGCCAAAACAAAGCTGACCTGTGCCTTCTCCACCCACTGTTTTTAATCTGTGGTCCAGTTTTAACCAAATCGATGGAGGTGCACTAAGATCTTAGGCATACTCAATCCTTACAAAGATTGTGTAATTTGCCAATTAGGACTGTCCATAGGGAATGCAAATGGGAGCCTCAGTGGAAAAGTGACCAAATGGGAAAGGGACCAAGGACATGGGGGACCGATCTGCAGGAATCCCATCTTCATTCCCTAGTTGCCAGGCTGAGGGAAGAACTTTTTAAAATGTCTTTCCTTTAATTGCATGGGATTTCCACGAGTCCTGATTTGTTGGCAGCTGGATTTAGCTCAGAGAGTGATCTTTAACCATTTTGAACCATTTCCATGCAAGGAAATCATGGTCTTTAGATTTCCAGGTCTGCAGTGCTGCCCTGCTATGGTTGTGTATATGTGCAGGATGAGCACAAGAGCAATCCCTGTAATAAATGTATTATCCAGAGAATTTAAAGTCAGAGTAGCTATAGAAAAAAAGAAATACATCTTCACTGTGCATAAATACAGACATGCTGTAAGAGCAGCCACACCTGCGTGGACATATATATGAGCAGCAATACATGCCCATGGCATAAAGAACAGCAAAGAGAGCACTGGTGATACTTTGTTTCTTGGTTTACATTTAGGAGGGCTGTGTGTCTCATTCATAGCATCCATCTTTCTTTTCATACTCCATTTTCTCTTCTTTTTACTAATCCACAGATTCCTCCCTTTGCTAAACCAGGAATCTGAGGCAGATCCCTGGAGAATTGCTTGAGTCTTGGATCCTCAAGCAAATTCAAACTGTAGTTTGCCACAAGGGCAATGTTATCCCTACAGAGCTTTTAGCAGCATGCCTTCTAACCCTGTTTAAGCAGCTTCATTTTTAAGTGATGCAGCTAGTGGTATTAAGATATTCTGAACCATCATTAGTTCTATTTACTGAGCCTTTAGATGTGTGAATCACTGCAAACATCTGGAATGAACAGGTGGAATTCAACCGCACTTACTGTACATTTCTGTTTTAATGGTGTTTGGCTTCTCTTTTAATTGAACACCGATTCTTCCCAGAGACCCAAATGTTACTACAGGCATATATGAATTTAATTTAATTGGCAATGAGTTAAAAATGATTATTTCAGAGGAATTTTTGATGTTAACTAATGAGGCATCATATTCAATACATATTCTTGCCATTTTAGCCTGCCTCCCAGAGGAAGCAGAGGCTATGCAATTGCATTGTCTGTCTGTCAGGCTGCCCTAGAGGCTTTTGACCTTGTAGGTGAGCAAGTTGGGGCCAGAGTGCAGTGGATCCTCTTTTTGTGTGGGTCTACATGGTGCAGCTGAGCTGGTGTGCAACCCATGTCAGGTCAGCGTTCCCTCCGACCAGCCCTACTCTCTCCCAGGCAGCTCCCCTAAAAATCTCTCTGCCTCCTGCCTGCCCTCCCAGGTCTCCTCCTTTCAGCTGCCCACAGGGCAGTCTCCAGGCTGTTTTACAAATTGATGCTGCCATTGTGCTGCAGGCACTGTGCTGCCGAGCACCACTAAGGGGGCTGAGGTATTGACCAGGTCCGTGCCACTCCGCAGGCAACCCATGTCCCCAAGGAACCAATTCTGCATCTTTGCAGAGACCACAAGGGTTGAGAGAACCTGGTTCCTGAATTACAGGTCTCAAATGAGAGGCTAAAACCAGCAGGGCTGGCCCTATCCTAATCCACAACAGCATTTTCTGGTCTCAGGAAACCTTTTCTTCCACAGCTGTTTCAGTTGTTTGAAGCCTTTTGGCAGGGACTTGAGCCTGATGTTTCTTCCAAGGTGAAAGCCCTGATCCTGTGTCCATTGGTCCCACCAGGCTGAACTCAGAATAAATAATCTGAAAAAGAGATGACCCAGTCTTCAAAATGTCATTTCAGATTCATTCATTTTTACCAGTTGTAATAATTTTGATTCCTACAGAGATAAATGATGATATAAATATAATAACTTGTAAATTATGAGAACATCAGGCTCAACTCCCTGCCAAAATCCCTCCACTGCCTCTTCCCCTGCACAATACCAATGTTGGGCTACTCAGCACAGCCTGATAGATGTGTATGATGGCCAAAAGCCTACTTTTGAAGGCAGGGGTTTGGAGGGGAAGGGCCATTACACCAGCATTCTGTAACATCCATCTTGTAAAATTATCATTAAATGTGTAGCACATGGGATGAAGCAGCCAGGAAGGTGCTGTGAGTCCTGCTGATGGGATGTTAGACACAACCTATGGGGATTGTCCTCCTGTTTGCAGTGTGCCTATTAATAACAAGCCCTTGGAAGTGCTGTGACACCTGATTAATTCCTTGCAGTAAGTTACTTTCAGATTTTCAGCTGAACAGTGCAGGAGATGCAAAATATGAATCGCCGATGTGATAACAAGTTCAGATGCAAGGGGAAAAATGTGGATCTCTGCACCTTTTTGCTTGGTTGGATTTTCACCATTCAATGAAAATCACCCATATGTGCTGAAGAACATACACGTTTTCTCCCTACAGATGACTCGCTTGACTCATTTTTGGCATTCAGAGGAAACAATTATTTTTTCATGAATATTTCTTATTCTTGTCATTGATTTTTTTAAATTAAATCGCCACTTTTGCCATTTAGATTCATTTGGAATTCTGATTCTAAAAAGTATTTTTTTTCACCCCTGCATACATAGTTCAGTTACTACTTTGTGTATTGAGTTAATAACAACCCCAGTTCACAGTTCCAGATTGTTCCCTCACTTTGGCCAAAGGATTAGGCTGTGGTGCCTCATCCTGAGCACCAAAATTACTCATCAGTGGTCTTCAGAGTTGGGTCCTGCTTAGTTTCTCCTTGACATCCACAGACTCAGTTGTTTATTTGGAATAAATGATACTACTAGGCTGAGTTGGGAGAGCTCTAGCTCCAAGCCAGTAGTTTGGCAGTCAGCACACTCAGCAGGCTGGGGAGACCCCAATTTGTGTTTTTCTGCTGCCTAAATAAAGCTGAGGATTTGAGCGTTACCCTTCCATCACTGTAAGCCTAAGACGCTCACTGCAGGTCTCATGAGCAACTTCTGAAGGTGAAATCAAGAAAATCATCACATTTCCCTGCTGGCTGCCAGGCAGATGTGAGCAGTCCCCCAGCACCCACACCTGCTCCCACACACGTCGGTGCTCCCCCAGCAGCCTGGCCAGGGAGGTATTTCTGTGTTTGCACAAAAAAAGGCGAGCAATTACCCAGCCACACCTCCGCACACAACTTCTCATGCCTCTAAAGTTTCTAAAACTCCCGAGAGTATCAAGTATCAGGTTCCCCAAATCCTTGCTGCTCAGGAGGGAGGCATTGTATGAGCTGCAGGGATTTTGCTCCCAGGTCAGCAGAACTGGGCTGCTGTGGGCTATAAGCTACTTTTGGACCATCACAACATTCATACCTCTCTTTTTGCCCTTTTGCCTTACTTTTCAAACCATCTATATGTTTAAGGCCATTAATTATGGTGCTTTTTCCACAAATTTTCAATGTAATATTGTGTCAGGGCTTTACTGCTATATTTATCTGTTTATTCATTTTTACCCATGTTTTAACACAAGTGGTGTCCTTTCCTAGTAACAGCAATTGGCATCTGGTTTTCCATCTCCCTGAACCCAGCAGTGTTGCTGCTCCAAGACTCATCTGGTTGGAAACGTATAGACAGCAAACATTTACATTCAGCACATCTAACATCATCTGGGACTTAAACCCACAACACTGGCGATGCAGAGAGATAGATATTTAGTCACATCAAAGCTTTTTGCTAATTGCAGGCACTTCATTCTTGTTTAATGTTTCGTGTGCAAGATTAGTTGGTTGATTTAATTGGTTCAGCAAAACTTATGTTTTAAGGCAAAACATTAGTTAAGACATAATGTATTCCCTCATGGAAAATTCCCATAAAACTGAATACATCAGAAGTCAGTTTGTGCTTTGTAATCCTGTCTTCAGAATGGAACAGAAAACTCCACTTTCCTACTGAATCCTTTGCCAGTTAGTAGCAATCCAGCAAGGTATTAGATCTTGCAGGATTTTTATAGATGCAAAAAGCATAGGGTAGGGTTATAATTTTCCTTTAGAGTCTGTTTTAGTTGGGTTTGTAATATATGAATGGGTTTGTAATATATGAATGGGTTTGTAATATATGAGTGGGTCTGTAACAGAAATAGCTACAGAAGAGGAACAAAAGGAGCAAAAAGTAATTGCAGGTTGAAATTCTTGTAATTTTTATTTGTGTATATCCAGACCTCCATATAGACATGAATACATTGAATTTATGCTCAATGTTCATGTGTGTCTCTGTGATGTGACGTGTGTAACATAAACATTTACACGTGTTTATGTCTCTTCATATATTTTTGCTCATGCACAAGCTAAGGCCTGTTAGTGCAGGACGTTAGCTTAGAGTTATGCAGACACCTTTCAGTGAGTCACTTTTTCACCAGAAAATACCCCAAACCTTTCCCCAGCCCTTGAGCAGTAGCCCAGCAGTGGCGCTGCCCAACCTGCCACCAATTCAAGGCTGAATTTCATGCCCAGCTCCCCCACAAGAGGAGATGAGCAATTCAACCCCAGCACAGGAGCTGATCACAAGTACTGAAACCTACAGAATAGCTGCCAAAAAACATTTAAAGATCTCCAACATGATTATTTTTATTGAAAAGCTCCAAGAGATTTTGAACTCAGTTTGCTGCTAAGGGAACATTTTTGATGCCCAAGCCCTCTGTATGTTTGCATGTATATATATGAATATTAAAATGTTACGCACATGGACCACCAAAAGTTTGTTTAGCTTGAAATTAGAGATTTGTTTTGCTGAGAATTTAGTCTCTTGATACTTGGCTGATCTCTTTGTACTGGCTTTTATCTTAATTGCTTTTTAAACTATAATTATGGTGCCACATCCACACTGCTATAACACCACTGTAGTATAAGTTGAGTGTGTTTCTATTATAACTTCCATTTCTTTTTTTCTTTTTTTTTTTTTTCAGTGCAGATCTAAAATTTATGTACTTCAGCCATGAAAATTAGCAAGCAATTCTAAGTCGGGAAGAAAATCCTTTTTTGCAGTATTTGATAAAATAAAATAGTTTGCTCAATATTAAATTAGAGGCAAAAATAATTAATATAGTTCTCTCAAATGCTGCTAGAGTAAAAGAGGAAAAACGTACCATTTAAATATCCAGCTGAAATTTTGTATGCCATTACCCCATAAATAGAGACTCGTGCATAGGAGCATTTTAATGTGTATATACCAAAGCCACATTGACACTGCAGACTATCATTACTCCTTAAGGAAATGTCATGGGCTTTCCTTTCTTATTTGAACGAGCAGTGAATTTATAATTCTTTCAACCGGTTGGCTTTAATAATGTATCGCTCAGTTATTCGCGCTTTATCCTTTCTCTAAATACCTATTTGAAGACTAAACCATATCAATCCATTAGGCCAGTAACACAGCCCAGCTTTTAAAAAGTCCACACAGGGCTGCTAACGCGGTGTCCTATCAGCACTAATCCCCCTCTCGGCAGAAACATTTGTTCTTTTTCTTTCATTGGAGGCTAACATTCGAGGGAAAGAAAAACACGAGCCGCTGTTTTGTGGCATCCCTTTCTCCACGCAAACATGCACAAATAACATTAGGACTGTGACCGGCGTGGATGAAAGCGGGAGGCAGCACATTTCACCTGCCTGCTTCATCCTCGGTTATTAATCCCGCGGGTGCGTGAACCATACGATTGCTGCCCAAGTCTCAGGGTAAACTGAGGTTTATCCAACTATGAGGCTGGGCAGGGGGCTTCTGGCCACCTTAGCGTGGTCTGAAGAGCTGTGTGTAATGTTCTGTGCAACACTGTGCAGTGTGGGTCCTGGTGCTAAGCAGATCCTCTATGTGCAAGCCCACTTCATATCACATTTCCACGGTGAGTGTGCTCCTGCTACGATTTTACTAAAAAAAGGAGATCTGTTGGGCTCATGTCCACTTAGGGGCCAGATCAGTTCTGAGGGAACAAAAGCTGTTATTTTTATTATCACACTACTTTAAGGTTGTTCTGTGAGGTCCCAAGGTTATAGGCAAGCTCCCTGTTATAGAGCATTTTTTACTTAAACCACATAAAAAAAAGGAACGGCAATAAATATTACAGGCCACACAAATGAATGGGAAATCTCTTGTTGCACATGGTCTGTTCAGAGTGAAATGAGAACAAATACATCGCCCCTGCGCTTTCCTTCCAGCAGAAAATTACTCTGAGCAGCTTCTAACTCTCCCAGCCATTATTTTCTGTTCCTTATAAAAAACAATTTGATTTTCGGAAAAAAAGGGAAAGGTGCCTGCAAACACGGGCCTCAGTGGAGAAAAAACAAAACCCTGGCCCCCCATGGCTGGAGCCACTTGCCCCAACTCCTCGCGGTGCCGTGCTGGCAGATGACGGAGATCTGAAACCTTTACAACAACATATTTCTTGAAAGCGCCGTCGCTCCATAACTCTCCCAGCCATTTCCAGCCCCGCGATATTTCCCCCCGCTGCCACCTCCTTTGTGCTCCATTCAAGGTTTTCTGAAGTGAGACAATCTTTCCCATTTTTTTGTCTTCTGTCTGCATCAAAGTTAGGACTTTGTTAGGGATTCTTGCTATCGGCATCTGTTACCTCTTTTTCTCAGGGGCTAAGGAGGAGGCTGCTGTATGGCTGAAAAAGGCTCTCATTCAGCCTGCAATTGCTTCTCTTTGCTTCCCTGTCACACTGTCAACCTCAATCAGAACGCAATGAAAGTGATACAGAAGCAAAGCTTTGCTGCCTCCTCCTAGAACAAAGAGCGTCCCATAGCCTAGTACAGATTTCACATCCAATTTAACTCTTTGGAAAAGGATTTCAGGAAATACATAGTCAAGAGTTGAAAAAATGGAGTTGGGTCTACTATAAAGGCTAAAAGTATTATCCTGGCTTAGATAAGCTACAAAGATAGGTTGATACTATTTTCTAGCATAAACCACATTAGCTGGCATTACACATTGAGCTTTCTTTACTCGTTAAGTTGCAAGGAGATTTGAGAGGAATTTAGCAGCTACATAAAATGACTCTTTCATGATTCTAGCTTTAACAGTCATTTTAGTTGTACAAGGTGCATGAATAGCAAGGACCTAAATCATGTTGTTTAACAAATCTGGTATTAGAGGGTTAGTCTCAGTTTACTTATTAAGAATTTAGTTGAGTAAAGGATTTTAGGACTCAGTTCTTTGTGTGGATGACAATGAAACAGGCCAGGACTTGTATTTTTGGGAACCTAAATCAGCTACACGTTTGAACTATGCTTTCGGGCCTAGAGTTGCTGTTTTGTATCGAGAATATTTTTTTGTTTGGATTCACACTTCTGAAAATAAGCCTCATTGGGCAGGTTGTAGAGTAAAGAGGTATTTCACCAGGTTATCTCAAGGCACTATTTCTCAAATTTACAATAAGCTTGGGGTCAGTCCATCAACTCCCCTTTGCCTGCAAACACAGTCTCAAGTGCAACAATAAACTTTTTTTTTTTTTTTCCACTGGTTCTACTGGGAGGGAAAAAAAAAAAAACACGGATGAATTGTTATTTCAGTGCATTTTTCATCCTTAAGAACTGTCAAACTGTCTTTCTTTACAGAGCCAAAGTCCACACTAAACACATACTACCAATTTCTGCCAGGCAGTTCTTTCTAGCAGACAACCTTGATCAGCGTGCTTCAGCATAATAACCCAGCTGCTAATAACACAGTCCAGAGCAACTTTTAATGAACTCACAGAAAGAAAAAAAAAAAAAAAAAAAAAAAAGAAAGAAAA
>NC_140128.1:60846317-60886236 GCF_964035555.1 Netta rufina
TGCCTGGTGCAGAAGAGAAGGGGAAGTTAGAGTATCAAAGGGCTCTGTTTTCTCGACACCTTCTTATAATGCATTGTGTATTGCAACAGGTTTTAACCCCAGCCCTGCTAGCCATGCTTGTCTGCACAGCACAGGTTCCTGGGACAAACCTTTGCCACACTGGGCAGCTGCTCTCCTTTTCTCCAAGATGCTAAGAAGGCTTGAATATCCATGTGGTTTCAGTATATGTTCCTAGCATGCCCACGGCCAGTGCATATTTCTAGTCAAAGTAAATATACTGAGGATGTGCCTGCCTTTAACAGGGTATCTCCTGGCTTGCCAGATCGAAAATTAAAAATCTACCTGTCTTATGTAACATTCCCTGTTTTCTTTGGGCATAACCCCACCTGGGATATGAAATACAAGTTTTTCTGCTTTTACTTGATTAAATACTGTTGCACAGCCTCTATGTAGAAGTGGAACATCATTTGAAGTAGGGTTGGTTTCTTTTTTTTTTTTTTTCCACTGTGCTAGATTCATAAAATGTATGTTTTTTAATCTGTAGCTCAAGTAGTCAACTGCTTGAAAAAAAACGTCACTGACAGTTGTGGGTTTTATGCAAGTGCCAGCATTAAATAGCATTATTTAAATTTGCTTCTAAATGCTTGTTTGATAAGTAGGGATATGGATGATTTATTCATATCATAATTTACTAAAGCATGTTAGCTGGTGGTTTTTTTTTTCTCCTAATTTCTACCCCACTGTCACTCTGTTTTTATATATGTTAGTTTAAAAAGATTTGCCCAACATAAATAAGAACAATTACAGAATTACAGAGCAGGATTACTTCTGAGGGAAGAAAAAAAAAAAAAAAAAAAGCACGACTTGTATTCTCAGTGGCTATTCTATTTGACTTCATCATTAAGAAAAGTATTCAGAGTGTCTAAGGGGTGAAGAGTGGAGGAGTGTGTTTTCTTTTCGATATGATAGCTGCATTCAAGTTATTCTTTCCTTTACAATAGATTTTACCTAGCTTTATCTTCATAGGAAGCTGCTTTCAGTTGAAAAGCAGAAGTGAATAGGAGTGTCATGACATAGGATTAACAGTACAACTGGATAGTAAATCAAATGTTTGAGATGAAAAAATGTAGAATGTGACATGCATCAGGAGAATGAACCGGCAGCATTTTCGGAGACGAGAGAAAAGATAATACATAATTATCTGTGGAGGTTCTTGAGACCTGTACTTTAATTCAACTTCCAGAAACATACAGCCCATTTTAACCAGTCAATCTCTGTAATGAATCTAATCACAATGTAAAACATTCCCAGGAACTGTGGGCCTTGCAGAGTGCTAATTACAGACGAAACTAGTCTAAGCCTTTAAAAAAAAAAAAAAAAAAAAAAAAGGATATAAAGATATAAAGAAGGAAATTCACAGTGTTTAACTGGACCTGCAATTCCAATTCAGGGTGAGTAATGCAATTATAAGAGATCCAACAAGTGCTAGAATTAAAAAATGGGCAAAATTAAGATTTCAAGTTTTATATATTATATTATTAGACTACTGCTTAATACCCTTGCAGAAACCAGAAATGATGACCTCTTGCTTTGATCAACAATATCTACCAGAAAATATATATTGCCAACAGATCCTTCTGCTACACGGTGCTGCTCTCTCAGTAATGAACCTCCACCAAAGATAAATGCTTTTGGATGTGCATTTGATCTTGCTATATGATTTGAATGCATTTGCAATTCTGTACTTATGGTTTAAATTCACTGTAGAGCGCAACTTGCAATACTTTTAACAGGCTCTAATCTCTCTGGTTTCAGTTTGAGACCAAGAGGCATTTCATATCATCAGCAGTGGATTTATATTGTATGCTTAGAAAATAGAAATGGATTTCCAGGGGGGTTTATTTATCAATATCTAGTCTTTATAGGAAACATTAGTTTGCATAGGAAAAGGGGTTAAAAGGAGGTTTAAATTATGTCTCTAATATTTCCTGAAAACTTTCTACAAAAATATTCTATGCCACAAAAGCCCATTAAATATTCAAACTTTAATATACATTCCTCAGTAACAAATGTACAGTTAGATAACACATAAAGAATTGTGAATGACTAATTATATTTTGCATATTTACAGCAAAGACAATTAGCAAATAGCTTTTATATGCAAAATAAATGAAAAAGTAATTAAGATGCACTAACTAGAGCAGCAATATCAAGTCTGTTGTCTTGTGATTCATTCCTAACAAACATAATAATTATGCATTCATTGTCATATAATTAAAACAGCTCTGTCCTTTAGAAAACTGGTTATTTACTGTATAATAACCTGAAGAGTGGCAGAAGTTCCTCATAATGGTGAGAAGGATAATTAAATATTTCTTCCTGGTGTCTGCTCACTCAGTAGAGTTTATTATCTTAAACTTGTGGGAGAAAATATTTCCTTGGCAGTTCCAAGCCCTCTCCCAAGCTCACCTACTGACCGCTTGGGAAAGTTGTGCTTTGCCATTCCCTGGTCCCAAACCAAGTCACCCAAATGTCCCTGAGCACTGCCGAAATGGGCACGGCATTAAAACCCATGACAGGATGAGAAAGCTCAAGGGTCCAACCCCAGGAGGATGGGGATGCTCTGGTTGGCATCTCCAGGCTGTGACCTTGGTTGAACTTCTTTGGTGTCACTCTTGGAGGTGGCCACGTGTTCCTTTTTGTGCACGTGAACATCCCCTGGTCTGAATGTGCCGTGACCCATGCCTGGAGGCACCAGCAGACCTCTGTCCTCACAGGACCAGGGATACATTCACAACCCCTCAGCTCCCAGCGTTGGGGCACCCCTGCTCTGCCTGTCTCTTCCTAACTCCTTTCATTCCCCAGCTCTTGTTAGATCTGAGTAAAACATAATAAATCGTCCAGCCTCAACTGGAACTATTAATCACTACACAACACAGCAATAATATCCAGTACTATAAGCTGTCTTTATAATACTAAAATCATCAACCGCTCTTTTTTTTTTTTTTTTTGTCTTAAAATTCCTTTTTTCCTGTAAACCTCAACTGCAGAACCTGCCGAGCTGCAGTGGAGAGAAAGCAAAGTAATTGCTTGGCTGCACGTACAGCTGGCCTGGGCCAGTAATCGGATTTGAAGGGACTCGGTAGGTAAGGAGCAGGGCACGGGGAGCCAGTCACCGACAGGAGCTGGGACAGACGGACATGATGCCAGACAGACCTCATCCTCTGCTCAGAGCCCTTAATGCTGGGGTCTTGCTCTTGTCCCAGCCACTTTCCCCCATTCCTTGCAACGTTTCCCTACCAGGCAGCCTTTCCTTTTCTTACTTGGGCAAATCCAGGTGTTTCACTGGTGGAGGGGCACAGCAGGAGCAGGGGGGTCCTCACCAGACTCCTGTGGCCCCACACAGAGGGAGCTGGGGTGGGTTTCACTGCCTGCGGTCCCTGCTCACCTCAACCCATTGTTAGGAGTATTTGGGGAAACCTGATACTCGCCTTGAAGGGGTGAGTGAGGTGCAAAATGCACAGAAAGAAAGAGAGGAAAGGACCACAGCTCCTGGACACACACTGGAGATAACACCGTGCTTTTTGCCTCTGCCAAGAGGGTGACTTTTGTACATAATTCCCAATACTCCAGCGGAAAAATGTTAAAGTCCTTATAGGCTTTGTTACTCAATCCATTTACTCAGACATCCCCACCTGCTCGTTTCCACGTCGGGAAGCGGTGGGACTTCACCTGTCCTGAACAGAGGGTCCCTGTGCTGTGCTCCTGCAGCACGAGGGATTTCTTTTAAGGGAATTACACACCCTTCAAAGCTCCAGTCCTGAGGAGGTCCCATCCCACCCCGTCTCTAATTCAGCCCTTAGAACACAGAAGGGGAATGGGACGTATTCTCCATTAATTCCTACAGAACAGATCTTTGCTGGGCAGAGATTTCAGCACATTTGGGCCATGCTTACACTCCCTAAGGCTGATCTAATGCTTAGGTGCATTTCCCAGCAGCTCTGCCTTTTCTCCTTTACCCTCTTCCTGCTGATGCTGAGCACCCAAGGTTTCCTCTCCTCCTGCACAGCCAATGCTTAGCCCACTGCTTGAGTCTGAGCAAGGATGGAGGGGAAATACATCCTAGTATGGGCAACACAGTTGAGTCCCCCTCGAGATCTGACCCATTTTCCCCCTTTAACCCTTGCCATAGACAGTGCTGTAAACCATCTCTAACATGTGTGGAGGAACAGGGACCATTAGCCACCCTATAAGGAGCATTAGCCATCCTATAGAAGGCATGGGCCTCAAGAGCCTGCAAGGTGTCAGGGCAGAGCAGCTCTGTGCCCAGCTCTGTGCAGAGCTGTCAGGAAAAGAGACTTAACCTCCCTCTGTCCCTGTTTACCCAAAGTAAGAAGATTGCAAGGCTTAGCTAATGTTTGTAAGTGCCTCAGGGTTCTTATACGCTAGGCGCTATGTACATGCAAGTGTATTATAATGCATGTCATAAGTAGAATTAATAAGCCATAATGTATTAATTTAAAGGTAGCACGCACTCCTGCATGATGGCCTTTCTAGCTGCTTCTTTACATTTAGCTGCTTTTGCATACAGAAAACGACTCTTGAGTTAAAATCAGGTTAAGAAAAAAGAATATCGTCAATCACTCCTGGATAGTGAGTCAGTAAATATCACTTATATAAGATGAGTCACCACTAAGAGCTTTGATAAAAACAGGTGTTAGGGAAAGGACGCTTTGAGAGACACGTGTGACACACGCACTCATTGCAGAAGCTGTACTTCTGTTTCTGGAAATCTAGCTTCAACTTGGGGCACATCTATTTTCTGTGCGCCCATCCAAAATACTGGGGATCCCAGCAGCAGCTGGGTACAGATCCAGAAGGGGGGACCTTTTACCTCAAAGCTTTGATGAAGGACAAACTGAGCCCCCAGGAGGTCTTCTGTGGCCTTATGTGAAGTCAGGGCACAAGCCCAAGGCCTTTTAAGCATTCCTGACCATAGAGGCATCAATGTGTTTTAAACACCTGGAGAAGGTGAAATATAGATAAAGCTGGCTTGGAACACAATAGTGGCTGCACCTGGACCCCTTAAGTGAGGGGAGGCACTGGAGCAATACCTGCTGCAGGAAGCAGGACGGATGCCCTAGGATTTGCCTGTGGCCCAGATTCAGGCAGGTAGTGACGTCCAAGCATGACTTTAAGTGCTGGAGGAGCTTGTGGAGAGCTTGGAGACCTCTCTGGTGCTGACAGAGACAAGAGCATGTGCTTGAAGACCTTCTCCAAGAGGAGCCAAGAGGCCAAGCTGCTAAGACATGAGTGCTCACCCTTGTACGGATGTGTTTTGCATGTGCAATTCACTCAACACAGAGCTACTGGGGCTAACCTGCTACCTCTGCCTCGGCAATGAGCAAAGAGGATGCAGCAAGGCCAGCTCCAGCTTTTTCTTTAATCTTGGCTTGAAGGCAGGAAAGGGGAATGGTTGCTTTTACCTTTCCAAGGTGCCACACCTCCGGCACCTCTCCTGCTGCAGAAGCCACCCCAGCCACGTCCCCCCAAGGCATGATCTCAGCAGGGCAATGGGCCAGCAGCTGGGTTTGAACAGAGCAGCATCGCAAGGGGAGAGGAAAGGTGTGCTTACATGGAAGGGAATGAATGTTCTCGGGCAGGGATGGGAGGCAAAGGAATAAAACGCTCTCTTTCTCTCACTCTGCGTCAAAGAAAGAGAGTAAATAAAATTCCAGCAGCTACAAGCTGGCTACATTATGCTGTCATAATCCAGAAATGAACATTGATTCTGAAGAAGTCGCTTCTTCAAACTTTAACGCAACAATTAAGTATTCCATTGTCATGGCTCAATTAAATGGTATGGCCTGAGAAAATTGGGGATTGTAAAGTGAGGATGGAATGTGCTTTGATCCTCTTTCCAGGGTTATTGTTTCATTAATAAATGAACATGTCATTTGTCTCACCAGAGGGAGCTCCTGCCCTCCAGGCTTTTTCCCTTTTTTGTTCAGGTTTTATAAAGATGAATTTCCAGTGCTCTGAAATACCATGGATTAGTAGTTAAGCCTGACAGCACTTCGGGGAGTAGTGGGCTTAAAGTGCCTCACACAGGTCTCCAAAGCACTTGTTTACTAATAGAGGAAATCAGCGACCGTCTGCAGCTGCTGATATCGCATTACCATTTGGAAAGACAGTAGCTGAGATAACAAATCACACAGTTTTAATAATTACTCCTGCATTCCAGTTTTTTGTTTCCTGCGTAACTGCAAAGGCTGGATTTCTTCCAAATAAACAGATAAAAACAGTATGGAACTTTTATCTTTTAATGATAATGACAACACATCATGTTTCACTAAAAGTTTCCTGCTGAATTTTTTTCTGATTTCTAGAGTTTCAATAAAATGTAATTATACTTTATAATTCCACTCTTTTAATCTTCACTTCAAAAACTATTCACAGTTAGCAAGTTTGCTAGGCATGGAGAGTGGGTGAGAAGAGGGAGCGGACGTCCCCCCACATCGGGCTGCTCAGAAATTCTGTCTTGGGGTAAACCTGTCAGGAAACAGCGCAAACCAAGCTGCTTTGCATTCAGATTAATACCTAGTTTAATTTGAATAGAAAATAGCTCCATTTATGTGGTTATTAAGGAAAAGTAGTGAAAGCGTTTGGCAATGAATGGATGTTTAAGCTAGGATACACTTGCAACCTATGCCTTTATAATTCTTGTTCCTTTTTTCTTCTTTTTTAATCCTGAAGGGAATATACTTTGGTATCAGGATGCTTTCCTATCAGTAGATAAGGCATTAAAACAAAGCAATACCTATAAAATCCAACTTGTTAATACGTAGAGAGTCAGAAAGTTCCCATTACCACAACACCGAATTAGATTTCAGGGGTTTTGTTCGAGTAAATCTTCACATCTTGTCCTTTGCTCTGTTCAGAGAAATGCCAGCAATTTCATTAAGAGCTTCTGCTGCTAAATGATTTCATGGAGTTGTTTAGCAGGGCAGAGAAGAGGAGGAGGAGAGGAATGCCACAATTATACCTTCCTCTTCCAGCTCAGAAGGGCCAGACTTAAAGGTAAGGTAAACTTTTCTCACAGCTTTTAGTTTGCTTACCATCAGCCCATGTTCCACTGGGTGATTAAAGAAAGCTTTTTTAAAGCATTACTTCAGAATGATCTTAATTGGTGCAAGGTTGAGCCCTTTCTAGGAGGGGAGGGAAAAGGTTGAATAGCCTTTTCAAGTCACATGAAAGTTTCTAGGATGAATGTACGATAATTAGATTAATAAGTAGCTTAATTTATCACAGCTAAGGATTTCAACAGCCACACATTAGAGCAAGAAAAAAAAGATTAGTGTGGTTCCAGTTTGTAAAAAATTGTACTGAAACTTGATTAACCTTAAATACAAAGTGCCTTTCTTTTTGTGTGTAAATTCAGTAGTTAAGGGGGGGAAAAAACACTAAAATAATCAGAAAAGTCTTGTTCCATTCCTTTGTGTTTGCTGGCTAATGAGAGATATCGGGGCTGTACAAAACAACTTTTCCCTGCGAGGTTATTCTTCCCAGAACATGGATTTAAACGAAATCTGCATTCCCTGTGCCCATTGCGGACCCTGAGGATCTGCGAGAGGTGTGAGACAGCATGTACAGGGGTGGAAAATACCTCTAGCATCAGCCTTTAAATTTTTAAAATAAAAGGAAATGAAGCAGCAAGAAAACAGGTGAAATAGATATTCTGCCCGAATGCAAAGTTACATTCACCTTGGTGCTGGCAATGAAAAGGCAATGGCAAGGAGGTATGGAAAACAACCACAGCCAAAGCTAAGGCTGAGCACGCAATTACCAACGCCAATTAGCTGCGCAAGATTCACCCACGCCTCTGAAAGAAGGCATCACTTGGGCAGTGCTCTCTGTGGCTGTTACCAGCCCAAAACCACACGTGGCAGCAGCAAGAATGAGTCCACCCTGCTCTCCCTGCCACCGCCGCTGCTCCCGACGGGGCCATCCCCTGACGGGCAGCGAGCCCCGCTGCGCTTTTCGCTGTCCCCATCCACGCCGAGGTTGCTTTTGGCGCTGTCATTATTTAGCAGTGCTCACGTCAGGTTGCATTAATCCACCCCCCGGCGGACCAAACTTCCCCCCTTGCTTTTTGGGAAGGCGCCGGCAGCGCAGCCAGCAGCACCCGCCGCCGACGGGCCTGGAGGTCGGGGTATGGCTCCTGTCACCACTCGCAGCCATCGTCACTCGGAGGAGGCCCTGATGCAAGCCCAGCGGTAGCGAGCTGCCTTGCCTCCGTGCTCGTGACTCCCCGCGCTGAATCCCTCTTTGAAACAGGATGATAAGGGGAAGGTTTGTTCCTCCTCTAGGAAACCGCGAATGAAACGGCTCGGAGCCTAAAAAAAAATAATAAGGCTGTAATGAAACGAGAAAGGAGGACGGCTTCTTTTAATTTTATCTGGCACTTAAGAGATGCCTGTGAGTGCTAATGAAAGAGAGGGAGCGGCGAGTGTAATTACAGCCCAGATAGCGCGCATTGCACGCGCTGTAATGTCTGAAAGGTTAGCTCCAGCAAAGAGAGATCATCCAAATCAAAGTGGCTGAGGGCACTCGTGCATCGGCCTGTTTGATAAGATTGATAACTGCAACCAGTAGCTTAGGAGAATCGATTTCCACCGCCGGAGATCTCCCCGGATGCTCTCATGCTTTCTTCTGTTTATATGAAAGTGAAGCTTTAAAGATGTTTTATCATCTAATGGCAAATATGACACAGAGTTACAAACAGCATCTTTCTTTTTTTAATCTCAGAATGGAAAATTTAAGCGGGGCAGTGATTTGCTTTAATTATCTATATTGAACAAATCTGAAGAGATGAGAAGAAACTTCTTTTGCAGCCCACTGAATCCAAGTGCTTGCCTGTAATCTAAAATGGATATCTAATTATTGTTTAACATTATTTATTTAGGAGGAGTTACGACCTCTAATTTGCCTTTAAATGATTAATTTAGTGTTTAAATAAAGCTCCTTTTATTTAATAATGTTTTCTTTAACCAATCTTCACTAATGTCAATAAACTCTTTGTTTAACCTTCTTAAAGGAAACATTTTCTCAGCTCTGAGACAATTACGAATTGCCAAAACCCATACAGAAGAACGAGCTAAGTAATTATCTAACACTACTGCAGTGTGCTTAAGAAGAGAATATTCCACACCAGCAACATAAAGCAGGAGAGGGGAAACAAGCTGGTCTGAGCACGGAGCCCCAGCCCTCAGCAGGGCACCCCCACCCATGGGAGCAGAGCACCCTGCTGCTCCCTTGCCATGCAGGACCATGGGGGTGAGCTCAGACAAGGGGCAAGGGGAATTAAGTCACTGCCCCGAAGCTTGGCTCCATTGCTCCCAATACAACGTGTCTGCGGAGCTGGGAAGATCACAGGTAGCACAAATTAAGGAAGGTGGGTGTCCAGGAGGCCAGGCAGTGGCAGGAGGCAAGGAATTGGGGAGAGGAAGGAGAGACGGGGCTTCCAGCAGGAGCCAGATGAAACAAACCAAAAAAAAAAAAACAAGAGTGGGAGAAAGTGGTTAGAAACCACAAGGCGCAAGGTTACAGAGGGTTCAGAGATTGGAATAAGGGACTAAAATCCAGGGTGGACCAAGGACGAAGGAGTGTCCCCTGGTCCCCTGCAAGTGAATGCATGGCAGGCTCACTGTTAGAATGGGAGCACTGCCTGAAGCTGCTCAGGAGCTGTGGGCAGCACTGGGGTGGAAACCCCTGTCTCTTCCAGGTGTAGCTAAAGAAATGCCCTGTGTGGGAAAAGAAAGGATGGACAGATGGGCCACAAATTGGGAAGAGGCAAAAAAATGCAGAAAACTCTCAAAAGAGAACAGTAAATATTAGGAGAAGGTGTGAGTCCTAACCAAGCATCAGAAGCAGAGCTACAGGAGAGTGTATAAGAAATGTAGGACCTTTTCTTAACCACACTGGTTATCATCTGGAGCTCAAAGGAGGTCTGAAAAAGAGCTATGATAATTTCTAACTAGGGAGACATGCTGCCTAGATTATAGGCAGGGTTAAAAGGGTCTTCCCATTCGAAGCTGTACTCTTCCTTCAGCAAAAGCAGCAGCAAAGCATGGAATTTTCTGTGCAATTGCTCCTTCCAGGTCCTGTGAAGATCCCAGGTAGAAGAAGGGGAGGAAGTGCCTGGGTCTGAATGGTGAGGGCTCAGCAAGAGACCTGAGGGCAGCATAAAAGCCCCAGCATGGCAGATGTACGTGGAAGAGGGCAAGAAGGAAAATGGCTGTGTAATAAGCATTAATAGGAGATCCTGGGATAGAGAAGGGAGAAGGAAAGGTTGGGAAGGGAGTCTGGTGATCAAAAGACTGCACATAAATGGACCCATGAACACAGAGGGGAGTGAGAACAAGCTTATCTGTACAAATCTTACTTCAGGGCTCCTGCAAGGTGTGCTGGGCCAGGCTGGGGAAGCCGGCCACAGGCCCCAGGGGTGAGCTCATGGCTCCAAGCTGGTGGTAATTAGGTGTCCATGGCTTCTTGTCCTTTTTCTGCTTTGGGAGAAGGTGGGAGCTTGGGAACGGTGTGGTGGGGCTGGCTCCCTGCCTGCCAAAAACAAAGGAGTCCTCCAGGAGTGTCAGCACTGCTGCTCCCAGCACCTGAACACAACACACAGGTCCCTGCTCTTGTTCAGTTTCTCCCTTCTTTGCTGTAAAATATCCCCTTTGGTTTCTTCCTTTTTTAACCCTGGCAGGGATCTTTTGACTGTTCTCTGAAGTTTTGATGTGAGAGTTTCAAATTGTTTCCCAACAGTATGACCAAGACCTCATCCAAGTTGTAGATGACTAAAACACATGAAATTTCTAACCCCTGATCCTTTGCTCGTTACAGTACAAACCGAGGTTGATGCACTGGGATTGCCAATTTGCCAGGGATTAGGTAGGAGGAATATCCATGTTCAGCTTCTTCCTTCTCGTGTCCTGACACTTGTTGTACCCCACCCCTGGAAACTCAAAGTATCTGAGGCCACACAGCAAGAGTCCAGCTGAAGCCATCAACACAACCAGGAGTCTCTTTAACACTCACCCACACGCTGACCTCCATGCAAGTAATCAGACTGGGGACCCCAGAGCTTTCTCCCAAAGCCAGCAGAATTGGGTGAACAGCATCCCCTCGACGTTGGGCCAGCACATCTGGAGCTAATAAGAGTTTAGTCTTGCCTTCAGCTTCGCACCTGGTTCTCCATGTGGGCTTCTCTTCCCAGTGAATGCTGCTGCACACCAGTCCAGATGTTCAAAGAGGGACAAGGCTCCCACAGCCCCTGTATGAAAGGTGAATGAAAGGACAGTGAGAAACTACATGTTTTAAAATCTTCAGACTATGACCCACCATGAACTGTTGGCCCTGCCACACAACAGGAAGGAAAGCATAATCCCAGCCGGATTAGAAGTAAACAAGCAGATGTGGTTGCCCTCAGGCAGCCTGAGGACACGCCATCTCCTTCTGGACATGGTGTGTTAAAGACAGACTTTCTTTAAGATATCTATTTACCTTCAGGCTGCTAACTCCATGAACAGCCAGCTACTCAAGAAATGCCTGGTTAAATGGAGGTCAAGAAATGCCTGGTTAAAAGGTCCTGCCCCAACTTCCATGCAGCACGGCCAAGTCCCTTGGGACTTGCTTGGTAGCACGACACACAGAGCTGACCTGCTGTACTCATTCCTCCACTCGAGTCCTCCTAGTTTTAGAGACAACCTGGCTTGCCCAATGGACATGGGAGGAATTTTCCCAAGAAACACCCCAAAACCTCTGCTGTGATGTACAGGAGGCAAGTCCTCTCTGCCAGCCTGTGTACAGTCATCAAATAGAGATGGGCTGCATCCAACCTTTTTATTATTATTTAAAAGCCAAGGCACATGCCTTCTTTTTTAATTCCAAAGAGTTAAGAATAAAGCAAAAAATTCCCTGCACCAACCACTTCTTTGAACAGCACTTTCAGCTGCTGGAGAGCCTCACTAACCTGAACTAAGTGAAAACTTACAAATCAAAAGAAATTATAAACTGCCAGTTGGCAAAGAACTTACTTTGCTTTTTCACTTCTCCTTGCTTTTCATCAGTCCTGCAGAATTCCCCCTGCTTGCAGTGCAGGCCAATATTAACCCCCTACAGGAATGGGTGATATTGTTTGATGAATGAATAAAATATCAGGTCAGAAGTGTCTTGTTTGCCTGTATCTTCATTATCTCCTTCTCCATCCTCCTGAACTAGTGTGTAGGTTGTGTCTGGGCTGGTGTTTTTTCTTAGAGGTTATTCACTGTCTGGCTTGTACTAGCAGCTACTACCTGGGAGCCCTGGCCATCGGTTAAGGTTGAAGTTGTTTGACCTTGTGCAAACATCAAGTAGAAAAAATACTCCAGAAAGAGTTCAGAGTTTTGCCAGATTTTATTTTTCCCTGAGCATCTTTCCTTGCTAGACCCTTCATACAAATATTAAATCTGAAGCAGGGAATGGTTCAGTTGAGAAAACATGGTTTTACCTTTTTTTCCTTTCATCCTACATCATTATTTAAAGTGACAACATTATGATTTTTGCTGTGGGAATACAAATTGATGTGGATTACAGTAGTCAACTTCTACAGTGAAGTGCAGAATTTGTAGCTTTTTTGGGGGGAGGGAGGAGCCAATTCTGGAAATGGGAGAGGAAGATTTGGTAGAATATTTTTTAATAGAGGGCTTTTTTAAAGATGAGCAAGATGCCTTAAGAGCTGTAACCACTCTCACAGGAAGAGGTGTACAAGCATCCTTTGTTTCAAACCCCAATTTATTCTCTCCTTTTCCCGTGAAGACAGGTAATCTCAGATTATTTACCGACATCTCATTTCTACCTCACAAAAACAACCCTCGGAGCCAGAAAAAAACACTCTCCGTCATCCTGTTTTTGTTTTGCATGTGTTTATTTTCATCTTAACATTAATTGCCCCATAATGTCTGCTTGGTTTTATCAATTAGCTTTTGCAGTGGGAAAATATTTTAGCGCCTAATACATCATAATGATTTTTTTCCCTATTTGCCGAGGGGGTTATTAATAAATGTCCCCACTGGGGTTAGAACTCTGGTGCTCTGGTGTTTGCTTTAGGGGAAATGAGGGATTGGAGGAAAATCCTAACCAAACGGAGCTGTAATTAGAGGGAAAGCAGCTGCAATTAGAACTATATGTTAGACTACACCCAGTGCACGTGGGGACAAACCTCCCCTTGACTCAGGCAGGGGTGGCAGCAGCAGCTCTGCCACGGCAGAAAGGGGAAGGCTGTGGGTTTTCCTTCACTCCCAGATGTTGCACCAAAGACTCGAACCATGCACTCAGCATATTCTCTCCAAGGAAGGTTTTTTCGGTGGAGGAAATCTGGCCTGGCAAAAACCAACAGCAGACTCCTCCGGGCTGGGATTTCACCCTGATCCCTTGCTCCTCGCTATTTATTTAGCCTGAACCGCTGCCACCAGCGCTGCTGGGCTCTCTGGTGAGCTGCCAGAGGAGCAAGTCCTTCAAACGCCGCAGCTCGGTGCCCATCAGACACCCACGCGGTTCCCTGCCGAGCCCTCTCCTGCGGCTGCAGGTACTCCAGGGCTGGATGGGGAAGTCTGGAAGACCTCCTTCTCCTCCCTGCTGCCTCAACGGGCTTTGTTCACTGAGATGAGGACCAGGCGCCGCTGTCCCTTTGGCTTTTCTGGCTGTTACGAATCTACATTCATCATCGCTGGGAAATGAAGCGGCTAACAAGCTGTCCTAGCAAAATCCAATCTTGTCATAAGATATGGGTTTCTGGAAAGCCAAACTGGAAGAAGTTTTGCAGCCTGAGGGGAATTCAGGCTGAGCTAAAATATCCATGCTTGATTTTATCAATTAGCCAAACAACACGTTTAACATTAAACACTTTCATATACCAAGGACACATACGGAATAAAAAAAAGCAACAGATGTGCAATGTTGCTTAATATGGCTTTTAGCTTAATTCATCTCATTGCAGAAATCTGTAATTCTCATGGTTTGGTTCTGAACACCGGCTACTGTTGTAACCTGTTGTCCTTCCCTGATTTTTATTTTTTTGTAAAAAAAAAAAAAAAAAAAAAAAAAAAAAAAAAAACGCCAAAACAATTACTATTATAGCACTATTAGCTTTAAGGATTTACAGCTTTACTTCTTTCACAGCAGAGCTCAGAAATAATATAATTTGCTCTGGGAAACCTGGCCATGTCCTTGCAAACCTCTATAGGGCACCTTGTAATGGGGTTCTCTCTAGGTGTCCCAAATAGCTGTTTGTAGGAAAAGGGTTGCTGCCAGCATCTGCTGGCTAGCTCTGGAGACCCATGTTTGCGTGAAGCATCCATCCCACCATACCCACAGAAATTAGCAGTGAGGTGCAAGGACTTGCCACACTCCCTTCTTCCACTACCTACATGGGATAGAGGAGGATTTTAGTCCATCAGTGAGCTGGATCCACAAGAGAGCAGATCTTGCCAAGCACCCAAAAGATGCAAGCTCATCCCTGCAGCTGTTTGAGCACCTGAAAAGTAACCTAGGAGAGGATGGGGCTGCTTGTTCCCTCTGAACAGGAACAGCAGCTCCTCCAGACCCTGGATCTCAGTGCTTTGATCAGGAGAGCTCTGGTGGACCTTGGGACTACCAGTTTTCCAGTATGGTAGAACAGAATGAGTAATCTAGAGATTCTTTGTGTTGCAAAACTGCCTGAGAACCTCTGTGTGACTCCACAAGAGACAGCCCTGCCTGGCCAGTCCATGAGACTGCGAGGGAGAAGTGGGCATCACCACCAGCATTTCTGAAGCAAGGAGAGCTGACCCTTTACAAAAGTGTGTAGTTCATGCCCTACTGGTCTTCCTAGCAAAAGCATCCAGGTTTTGCACAGAGGAGGTGGGAACAGAACCTGAGGAACAGCTCAGCACCTTTTGCTATAAAACAAAGCTTTCTGTCCTGATAAAAGTAAATGTTTCCACCAACTTCACAAGGGCTTGGGCTCTGCTGATATCTGCTCTGATCCTTGGCCAGACATTCACCACAACTAAGTATTTGTTCAAAAGCAAAACCTTTCTGAGTTACTGTGAAACTGCTCATTCTTGAGACTTCTGACCATTTGGTTCCTTTTATTCCCCCCTTAACCTTTATGTGCATATGCAATCACATCTCCCCACGTATACCTCTAATCACACACACATTACGTGCACACTATGTACAAGTATTACAGATCTTTAACAGTCAAAAAAAGCTTATTATTTATTTGAAATGTTGTTTTAAAGGAATATGCATTATACTAGGGCAGTAATGCTATATGTCTATACATACACACCCACAGGCACACATGTATTAGCAAGTCTATCTATAGCATATATACATACAAACAAGACAAACATGAGATGCTCATTAGCTAAACACAGAGGTCAGTGCTGCACACTTTCCTCCCTGTGCTTAGGGGTGTAAAATACAGCCCCGGCTTTTAGAGCCACTTGTATTATCCCAACAGCACCCGAAACAGCACTACCTTGTGTGCCACTGCTTTGACACAGACGTTAATTTTCACTTGCAGCTGTGGCAATTAGAAAGTGTACTTAATAGAGTGTCATGTTAATTGTTGCAGAGTTAACCAATTTCTCCATTTAATTGTCAATTGATTAACCTATTGAAATGGTAAGTGACTCAGTTTCCTTCCAGAACAAACAGCAGCCACATATTGTAGCTTCATCCAGCTGGAGGGGGTACTCCGTGATTTGCTCAGACTCAATGTGCTGGTATTTTTCTACACCTCCCTGAGCTTTTAATTAGATGAGCCAATTTTACATGTATTTGTCTGCTGGAAAGGTTATCTGTGCTGGAGCTGACCTGCAGAGACAAGGTTGAGCCTAGCGGTCTTAATAGAAAAGGTTTTCAGCTATGACTGCTGTACTTGATTGCATTGTAATGGTAATTAACTTGAGACTTTGCCTCCCTCAATGTTTTTTTGTAGCTTTAACTATGCAATGAGATGTTTCCTCTGTCATATATATGCACTTATTAAGCTCTCATTGGATTCTAATATGCATGCAAATAGTCAAGAGTTTCTTAAGGCTAACACTACGCTATGTAGATTGTAGTGCCATTAAGTCACTACAAAGATGTAGCCTGCAGCAAACTTATAAGGCTTTTTTTTTTTCTTTTTCCTGTGAGTATATGCGAGGGCATGATTTTTCTTTTTTTTTTTTTGCTTTCCTTAAACCTAAAGGAGGAAGAATTCCCTCTACATACTTTCACTCTTTTTATCTGAAGGATACTCCATGCAAGAGCACATTTTAATGCTGTTTCCTTCCAGAATGAGCCTAAAACTGTGCTCTAAAAGGAAGATTGCGACATTCTTAATTCAGTTTTTCAAGTCGGTTTGTAATCCATCCCCACCCCTACTCCTTTCTCCGCGCGGCTTGTTTGAAAGCCCTCGGTATCTCCTGTGTTTCTGCATGTTCTTTTACAGTACGGCACTGTCATTTAATTACGAGACAATCCACCACAACTGAGCAAGCATTTTCATCATTGATAATGTTGGTAGCAGGCAACTGAGACAAAATGATTACAAACCTATGTTGTGCTCAATAGTCCTTTAGAGGATTTCTCTCTTAATAGCGCTGGCTCATTCATGTTTGGTTCAGTACATTTGTTCTTTAAAAAAGGCATAGATTAGAAGAGTTTCAGGGTAGGTTAATAACTCAACTGAAAATGGCTGCTTGCATTGTCAAAGTCTGTTCCTGCAGTTGCCTGGTGCTTTCTTCAGTTCTTCCACACTGCAGCTTTGGCCCAGTTGGTAAACAGCTTAAGTCCAGACATCTTTTCATTCTCTGCGCAGAGGATTGAAATAAAAATGCATATAAGTGGCGACTGACTGGCGCTGGCCTGACAATAGCCTGTAACATTATGCAAGGGTATTTACATAGGAATAAGGCCTTGGTAAAGAAGACGGGCAATTAATGACCAGGGCCACACATATAAGGAAAGTTTGTCCAATCCTTTCCTCAATAAAGATCTTTTGTAAAGTGCTATGGAAACTCATGGAGGCCCCCAAACAGATTAGGAGAGGGACTTTTGTGGTGTGGGTGTTTTTCTTTTTTTTTCTTTTTTTTTTTTTTTTTAAACTTGAAGTTAAAAGGGCCAAATTTTGTAAAGGTGAAATGTAATTCTTCTGCAGTTTAGAATTTTTTCCATTGTGATCCCCTCACACTTCCCCCTCTCCCCCCCCCTTTTTTTTTTCCACAGGAATTGGTTTTGTGCGGTTACATTCATAGGAAAAAGTGTGGAGAAAAAAAAAAAAAAAGAAAGAAAGGGATCGGTGTGCCTCAGCTGGGGAGCATGGTGGAGGCAGACGGCTCGGAGGAGACCTGTCGCAACGCTTGACTCCTTCTGCTCGTGCAGGTTTGGTGCTTAAGCTAATTTGTAAGCATTTAGGGCCGGACTCTGATCTCCCTCCTGCCGCAGCCGCTCCACAGAGGCTGGCGAGCGCTTCCCAGCAGACACGAGGTGGGGAACCCCGCCGGCTGGATTTGGTCCCGTCTCCGATGTTTTGTGCTGCCGGGTGTGGGTGTAAGTAATTCTGACAAAGCGAGGTGCTGGAGGTGGAGCATCTTCAGCAGCAGCGCTGCATGGCTGTAGGGATTAACCCTAAGGCCTCATCCTGCCAGACGGGATGCTCTCCCCGAGGCTGGCAGGCAGGGGAGGGCTTCCAGTACTTTCCTGTGCCTCCTGCAGGGCTCAGCTTGAGGCTTGCAGATGCCAACAATGAGCCCACTTCCCTGGGGACACCAGCCCGTGTCCCCCCAGGGCAAAGCTGGCACAAAAGCCACAGCTGATGGTGCCTCGCCAAGGACATGAGTGGCTGTGTTGACGCATTGCAGAGCATTGTGGATACCCAGCGTTGGGCCTGAAGCTATCATGGCAGGCCATCTGATGAGGCAGAGCTCCTGGGGACCTCTTCATTGATGCTGTGCTATCCTTTGGGGCCTCCTTTTCTTCTCAAGAGCTCCAGCTGCTGTCCTCTACATCTCACCCACCCCCTGATGAACCTTGTTTTCCTTCGTGGTCATGGCACGTCTGTTGACGGCAGCTTGAGTGCGCCCACACCAGTTGAGCAGTTTCACTTCCAGGCTCATACATTGGTGTTCAAAGACTTTACTCTTATTCTGATGACCAGTGGAGGACCACCTGCTTGGGCTGATGCTGAAACGTTTTAAATGTGTTCTCCAGAAAGCTGTAGGTCTCCATCATGAAAGTAGAGCAGGGATCCTACTCTTAAACCCATCACATATGTTCAAGAAATCAAACCTTTGGTGGACATCAATGAGGAAAGCCCGAGTGATGACTCTGCCGAGTTTTAAGCTGTCCATTGATCTACTCACTGAATCCTTTTCCTCTTAGAGATTTTTGTACAGCAGAATATAACTCAAAGAAGAGAAAAGTGCATTTCCTGGGAACCCCAGTCATACCTTTCTTCTATCAAAATAATTTATAAGATCAACTCTTCCATGGGAATTAATGCCTATAACACTTGCTGGACATTGAAGAGGGGGGAACAAATGTTAATAACACAAGTGTGTGGTTCCTGTGAGAGAAGTGTACATGGAACAGAGAATGTGATTCTGCTTCAGCCCCAGAAAGCTACAGAAATCAATGCTTCATTCAAGGCTATTGATCAGTACTAAATTAATTAGACTTCAAGGCTTATGGCAGTTGATAAGACAACTTGTTAATTTAGTCAATGATAGTGTTTTCCCTAAAGCAGCAAATACCCTCTTTCTCAGAAAAGACATTTCTAGCACTTGCTATGCGACTTTCCCCCCTCCTCCTTTTATTAAAAAAAAAAAAAAAAATCACTTTACATTTAAATTAAGATAAGAATGGGATGGGGGAGATACTTCCATTTACCCCTCTTTGCCTTCTTTTGCTCTAACGTAGGAGCAGGGTGTTGATAACATCTGATGTAATTTAATAGGACGGCAGCATAACATTTAGCTTCTTCGACCCCGGCCCATTGACGGCGATGTTCATTTGGGAAAGCTGCTGGGGGGAGGAGGAGGAGGAGGAGGAGGAGGGAGCAGACCCACTTTTTTCTAACCGCGTTTTTAAAATGGCAAGCCCAGGGCTTCTGCTTCCCAGGCGAGAAGGATGCTTGTCGCCACTGACAAAGGCACGGGCGCTGCCGGTGCTGCAAGCCGTGAATGCGACGAAGGTATCCCAGAATACCCCGGACACCGGGCCGTACTTCCTGCTGGCTGGGAAGGACAAAAGGACAAAGCCGAAGGAGTGCCGGGGTCCCACCACCAGCTCTTGGAGGCACCAGTCTGCCACCAGCAGCACTCCAACCCTCGGAGAATGCTAATAAGCCACTGAAGAGCTCGGCTTTCCTGCCATAATTCTATAGCGCCGTCGAGGACCCCATAGTGTTCACTAAATAAAGACAACTAATTGAGAATTTTTTGCACATTTTGCTCAGTGGACTTGTTGTTCAGGCGGTTTGTTGGGGAGAATGTCCCCCTACTGACAACAGGGGCCGATTGTTTTGGCAGCCGCCGGGTTAGCGCGAGTTCCCGGCTCTGAGGCTGACTTTCCAAGTATGACAAAAATGTTTAATTTCGGATTTTTTTTTTTTTTTAATTATGTGGCTGGGAATTATTTTGGCTTCATGGAAAATAGGCTGTCCAGCGTTCATGTTTATAAAAAAAAAAAAAAAAATTGCTGGCAGAATTTCTCAGAATGAAACCTTTGGTCTTTCTTTCTCTTTTCCCCCCTTACTCTCTCTTATTTCCCCCTCTCTCTCCTTTTTTTTTTTTTTTTTTTAAACTGTATTTTCTGTGGCGAGGCCTACATTTTTGTGTCTGCAGGTGACACTTTGATTGAAACTAAAATTAATAAATCAGCTGAAAAGCTCACACCTACAGCTCACAGCAGGGCCTTGAAAACACGGTTATAAAGGGAGCTTTATGCCCTTGTGTAAAGAAGGAATAAATTACAGAAGCACTTGTTGCCCTTGGACTCAATTTTGCTTTGCAGCCTGGTATCTTATTTTTGGAGCTTATTGTTAATCAACAGGTTCCTTGTAGGTTTAGCAGGTGACTTTGCTATTAATCTCCTATTTGACTGCTATAGCATATTAATGAGGTAGGCTTCTGGATGTGGCTATGTCTCCAGCACGAGGAATTAGTTTAAAAGGTGCACTCTTTACTCAATTGCCCACAGTTAACGATGCTGCAGCCCAAATGCAAAGTAGCATTTTCTACAGCTTGTGTAGCATTAAGAGTGTTTTACTAACATTATGTTCCTCACTGTGCTTTTCTTCTGTTGTATACTTATTTCTTCTCCATGGAGGGCTATTATCAGGCTTACTGGTCCTTCCTTCTCTTTATGTTTTTGGGGGCTTTCTTCATTTTGTATTCCCCTAACAAAATAAAGAAATTATATATAAATGACAAAATGATATCCTTCCTTATTAATGTGCACCTTGGTTTTAATTAAACAATTTTGGAGTGCTTTGGAGGTAACGCTGGATTTAAATGAAATACTCAGCTCAACATTTCTCTTCAAAACTAGCTTAATAAATATCATTATAAAGTGCAGGAATTCAACCAGCCCCATTTCACCTTGTATTTTGGGTCTGATTTAAGCTTGGAGTGAGGATACCTATAGGGGTAGTTTAAGAACATAAAGAGAAGCCGAGGATTTAAGTCTTAAATTTGTAATTACAAGGATCTGCCGAAATACATAATATTATGAGCCGGGCTACAAAACACCCTGGTGGAAACAACAGCTTTGTTGTAATACAGTAATTTCCACATTCCAAGGAACGTGCTCTGCCACAGATGGTTATTATCGGTGTTCCCTTTCATAACTTTCAGACGTGTGGTCTACCTCCCAAACAGATACATTTTCCTATTTAAATCAGCACTGCCAGGCTTATGCATGCAGATTCCCAGCATTTTTTTTTAACAAGGACTCTTACACGCAACTGCATATTTGTGTCAGGTTAGATGTCAGCCTGGAGTTTTAGCCTGAACCGTAAATCTGTCTTTTATGGATTAAAGTCAAAGTTATCCAGTTACTTTAGCTTGGTATTTCGGTATTCCTTTTCTTTCTTCTTTTATTATTTTTTTTTTTTTTTAATTGGGGTGTATATGTGTAAAAATAAGGGCAGGAGAAACAAAATCTGCCAGTGAGTGTGTTTAAGAGCGAGCAGTGCAGGTATTGCTTACACCTTGATCCAGGGCGGGGTGCTGCTCCCCTCTGCCTCTCACAAAAGCACCTGTGGAAGAAGATGTGCAGCCCACACTCCAAGTCACATTAAAATTCATATCTAATTTTTCAGTAATTAATGTCAATTTACATGGAAGCCGTTGCAGTGGGGTCTATGCCTCCCTGAAATGCTGCACTGGATTGAAGAGTGGCAGCCAGACATCGTTAGAGGCTTTGGGAAAAAAAGTTTATAGGGACAAATTATGGGGGAACCGTGAAGTTCATCTGCAGGCCTCGTCTTGGAGCAGGTAGGATGACCGATCTGGATGCAATAGCCAGAAACAGGCTCACAAAACTTGGATGCACCCCGGAGGTACTCCCAAGGCAGGGCACATCCATCCTTGCATGTGTTCCCAGGCAGAGTGACACTGCAGGACATCTATAAGACAACTGCCTCATTCCTTAAAGCCAGCGTGGGATCTTCCCTACCTCAGGCCAACAATTTCACAAACCTTGCTTAGAAGGGAAAAAAAAAAAAAAAAAAAAAAAAAAAGATGTTTTTCAGCTCTAAGAATTTGCACAGGAACAGCCACTGACTTTAGTTTTCTTCACACTTTTTTTTTTTTTAAGGGATGGATCACCATTAATTAATTTTTTTATTTTTTTTTTAGATTTTTTAAAGAGATTTTGCAATGCAGTCCTGTTTATCAGGGTTCAAGGAAGAGTAATTTTTTACTGCTCAAGCACAGACCCTATAAATCAGGATTTTTCATTAAAACACCAGCAAGCCCTTCACTGAAGTGCTGTGAGCAGGGGCTGCTCTAATGCCTATTTCTAAGCAGGAACAGTTAATGTAACATGGTTTGGGAGCCCTTCCCCTCCCCAGCCCCCATCTCCCCCAACTACTTACAGCACAAGGAGGTTTGAGCTTATTTTGTCTTTTCACAACTTAGCAAGATCAGACACAT
Organism: Netta rufina; assembly: GCF_964035555.1. Lineage (NCBI taxonomy): Eukaryota > Metazoa > Chordata > Aves > Anseriformes > Anatidae > Netta > Netta rufina. Next base: position 60,868,547 of record NC_140128.1, read on the forward strand.
TTCTGCAATGCATATGCAGATTTTACCTCTTGTTACTTTCTCTAATGAGCTTTCACTTAATCAATTTGACAGTAGCCTTTCTTCCTTTTTGCTTCGTATCCACTAGGAAAGTATTCAGAAAAAAGTGTTAACAGTTTCAAGGGGTATTAGCAAAATGAAATGGTGGCACAGTCAAATTTAGGAAGATCGCAAGAGTGCTTTACGGAAGGGGAAGAAAAAATAGTTAAAACCAGGGATGTGGATTTAACAAGAATGTTTGTCTAGGAAATGAGCAGGACTGCAGACATCGCTCTTATTTCCCTGCAAATAATTTTAAATGATGGTAACAATGAGGAAGGAAATCCTGATTTTATGCAATTGTGTGGTTATAAAAACGAGCACTTTCCCTGATAATATTGAACCCTCATGAAAATAAAAATACCTTCTATAATGAGCCATTGAGTGGTGGCCCTAGCTACAGCTGGCCATCAGGACAGGGATGCTGGAGGTTCCTGTGACCTGCAGAGCCCTGGAAAGGATCTGGGGAGTCCCATCCATCATACACAGATGGATTATCAAAGCTAGTTGGGTATTTGTTCCCATGTGGGCTGGTCTGGAGGCCAATTTGGGGCAGAAACCCCTCTGAGGGGTGTTGGAGTGGGATGAGAGGGAGGCAGCGGGGGTGCCCAGGGACCGGTGTTGCCTGGGCTGGCAGGGGGATGCTGCACCCCAGTGTCAGCAGGGGGTGAGAAGCAAAACTAAGCTGGGGAATCGTCCCCAGGGTGGAAATGTTGGAGCTGGGTGAGTCAGGGCTTACGCACTCAATGTCAGCACTAAGCTGTGTCATCGCTGAGGACATCTCTTAGGCATTAAATTCATAATAGCGGAGTGACCAAGGACTGCTGACACATCCTTACGCATCCTCACTAACAAGGAGCACAAAGCTTTAGCCAGGGCTTTCAGAGTCACAGCCTTCATGGGCAGAAGAAAAGGTTCATGGGCAAATGATCTGGGGCTCCCTGCTATTAATGAGCCCCCTGCAGCCTGCTGGCCAGGTCTGGTTGTCCGAGAAATGTTCAGAGCCCAATTCCTGCCAACCAGTCCCTTCATGTTGCACCACCAAGTCACTGGAGAAATGCCCCCAAGGGATCGCAGCCCAGCTCGTGGGATCAGACCACATGCAGGGCGTGGGACTGCACCTAAGGAAAAGGTTTTCCTTTGTTTTCATGGGAGATTGGTGTCCTGTGTGATGGAAGGTGCAGCCTTCATTCTTGGGCTCCCATCCCTGGGTACTGACAACACTGGTGCTCCTCAGCTGAAAAACTCACCCCAAATCATCACTGAGATGGACAAAGAAATATAAAATAGTATTGCCATGTAGAAAATCTCATTTGAACTGAAAATAAAATCTACATTAGATTTGAATTAATATTATCAGGGAATTAAATCTCATGTGAAGTCCCTTGCTGAACAGAGCCACAGGTATGTGATATAACTTCCCAGGAGTGAGTTATGGCCATGGCTGGGTGATGTGTCTAAGGACATGAGGGACCTGATCCTGCTTCTCATGGTGGCACAGGTCTCCTGCATGACCAAAGGCAAGTCTCTTAACATCCCTTCCTCACCTGAAGATAAAGACATTAGGGTTTTCCTGCCCTGCTGAGATGCAAAAGCAAATGTGGAAACAGTGATATGGTCTGGTTCTACAGAAATGGGAACTGCAGAGGTGTCTGAGGCATTGTCTGGAAATACCAAAAGGGAGCTTGTGTTGGATGTGATGTCTGAAACCAGTGAGATATGAAAGGACAGCACCTACATTTGCTCTCTGCAGGCAGCCCTCTCCTTCTAGCTGATGTTCTGGTTCTGTTTTCAGATGGACACCTCCCTGCATAAAAGACAAGGCACAAAAAGACCTCTTTTCCACCCCGCAGCAACCAGCTCCACCATGAGACACGTAACTACCAAATCCAGAAAAATGTGAATTCCCCACCTTGGAGACAAAGCTGCTATCACCCTTTTGAGAGGAAACCATCACAAAAATGTGGCTGCCATCAGCTGGCACCAAATCTGCTTTTTAACATCATTGCATGCAAACTGTTGAATTACGGCCCAATAAATGCTCCAAGTGCCTGCTTCACTAAGCAGGGTGCTAATGGCACTGCCCTTCCATATTTTGATATTACTTTGCCTGGTTATAAGCTAAGGGTGGTGTTCAGTTGTAACCTCATGGGAAAGAACAACACAGCCTCATGGAGCTCGACCTTGTGGGTCCGCAGGGCCAAGGGAGACACACGGAGCCCAGAGAGGCTTTAGCTGGGCTTTGCTTTCCTGGCACTGTTTCCATCCCAAAACAGGGCTCCTCACCTCTGAGGAGTCAGAGTATCTGCTCCAACATGACTTTTCCAAAATCACCTTTTTAGCATTTTTTATTATTATCTTATTTTTAAGGGTCCAAAACCTTTAAATCAGAGGCAATTTTGTTTTCCTAGCTGTCAGCAATATTTTGGCTATTTTAAGAATGTAGGACAGGGTTAAGGATTAGTACCAGCATTTCTTTTCTGTGTATCAGAGCTGCTTAGCAGTAATTAATTAGGACATTGGGTTTTGTACTCTTGGTTCAGGTCATTTGCCTATGAGCAGCTCAAGCCTTTTACAAAGGCACGCTGCATATGTTTCTGGGTACCTTTTTGAGAGAAGATTTAAATTGGCCAGATGAATAATACTTTGCTACAAGTGTTTTGCCCTAGGCAAAAAAGGTTTTCTTCATATTATCATTGCCCGGAGCTGGAATCCTCAAGCTTGATGTGACTGGTGTTATACTGTCACATGGCAGTGATGTAAGAACAGGAGCTCTCTGTGTCAGACAAATCTGGATTTAGGGGAATTATAGCAGATGTTGCAAAATGGCAACAGTTTAGCAAGTTCCTTTCATCCCGCAGTTGGGAGGCAGGTCCACAAAGTACCCCCAGACAGAGAAGAATGTTATCTTTGATCCTTTTCACTCCAGGGCAAGGAGGCTCCACCCGTCGAGGGATGCAGCGGGGCTGGAAATGAAAATAAATTTACAGTAGCTGTTTGTTTTGCAATATGGAAATTGGCCATTATTTATTCATGCTGTTTGCCCAGACATGTATAAAAGATTTTATCGGGGGTAGCGTGTATTGTGCGCTATAAACAGATTAGGGCATTCAATATTAAGATTAATGGCATGGAAAAACACTTGGAAATTTGTGCACAGTCAGATTATGAGCCTTACAGATCCTCTCCACCACATGCACATGCACAGCATCACAGTCATAGCTTCATGCCAAGGAAATGATTTTATAAAAGCAAAAAGTTCTGTATTACATTATCCATCGTTTAGGATTTTTTAGTGTACATTAATGGAAGAAACTGGAAATGCCTCTATTCATCTGCTTCTCCTTTGTTGTGTAAACAACTCATTTACACCTATGTACAAACCCAACACGTGATGATGGTGTGACAGACCCTGCTGACGACAAGCATTGCCTGAAGTGAACAAAGTGTGCCAGTGGAGGATGAATGGTAATTCTTTTCAGGAGTTTAAGTCTGATTGGAATTTGGCCTGAATTTGCAAGATTTTTCTTAAATTGGACAGTTCATTTAAAAAAAAAATAAATCCGTTTGGTGACAGGTACAAAACCACCCCAGCTTTTGATTAGGTTTTAAATAAAATAAATAAATAAATAAATAAAAATTCTTCTTACCACTTGACAGCAGCAAGGGCTCAGCCATGTATGGCACTGACACTGCTCACACTGCTCCAATGAAGCACAGCTGCCTGCTCAACGTGCTCATGGCCACAGGATGCTACCCAAAGCCACTTCACCCCACATCCTCAGGCAGTCCTTTCCCATTCCCACCTTCATTCAGGAGCTGAAATGGGGAGTTTCCAGCACATCCATCGTAGCACGTGTTTTGTACTGAGGTTTCCCTTGCCTGAACATGCAATATTCATTTTTAAAGAGTAGGATTCCAGGTGGACTCATTCAGGAAGATATTTGAGGGCATGCTTTGAATATTGGAGTCAAGTCACTGCACTTAGGTCACATACAAGCTTAAAATGTGCCCATCCTTTCAATTCTGCATGAACTCTTGCCAAGCCCTACATATGGAGCTCTCTGCCTCACCCATACAGGAGGAACAGTGGAGAAGACGGTGTCAGTCTTCTGATGAACCATTTCCATGACTGCCTGCGGTTCTGTGGGTCCCCCAGATATGAGATGTGAGTAGGACCAAGCTGACAGGCAGCCGTGGTGTCCACCAACCACGCTGGTGGCCTTTTGGTATCATCTTGGGGAAAGCATCCCCAGGAAGTTCTGCCCATAGGAGAACAAAAAGGCTCTTTTCCACTTTCAGCCCATTTTGGATGCCCCAAAACAGAGACCTGCAGCAGCCATGCCAGAGTGATCCCAACACCCTCTTCTCTCTTTCACCCCGTTGGCCTGCACCCAGGGGTGTCTCCTACCCTGGTCCTCAAAGCCAAAGCAGTGTTTGCAAGGACAGGTCCTGACTTTTGTCACTCCAGGGGAACACTTGCCCATGTCTGTCCTCCAAACTGCTCATGTAGGCATGTCTTCCTACAGGGAGCACAAAAGCCCATTCCTGCAGCTTCTGATCCATGCACTTAACGAACCCCATTTGGCTGGAGACCCTCAGGGTGACCTTGCAACACCATATTGCCCCCCACCTCTTCTACATCTCCCCAACCTTCCCCCTGTAGAACCAAAACCCTACAAGAGAAAGGCTGCAATGAACACTTGGCCAAGCACAACAGAGCTTGGATTAGCTGAAGCCTGTAATTGTTGCCACCATGCCAATATCATTTGCAGCAGCTCAACACCGCAGTCATGGCACAGCCAAAATTCACTCCAGCATGCCACAGTCATAGCACAAATCTGATTGCACCACTTATGACCCCAGTCCCACAGGTTGGGAACCAGGGTACATGAGGAAAGCACAGGATCAGCAGACATTCCCATTCAGGATGCCTAATCTTGTCTACACTCAAAATGGTACTGGTTAAAATTGGTTTTCAATTGATTTAAGTTCACTGGCACAAAGCCCCGTGTAGACATTCTTAAATGGGTTTAAAAATGGCTTATCAATTTAGCTTAAGACACTTAGTAGCTAAACTAAGCTAAATCGGCATAAGCCAGGTTTAAATTGATTTATGATGTCCACAAAGAGTTTTGCACTGGTTTAACTAAATTGCTTTAAAAACACACCACCACTTTAGCCATCAAAAGTGAGTGCCTATGAGTGTAAGGATTTAGGGTAAATGTCTTTAAAAGTGAGGAGCTTATGCCCCTTTTCCCTAAACAGACTTAGCCTTTTCGAAATCAGAAACAGTCCTTTGTCAATGCAACTCCCAAGTGCCAAAAAAAGGGAAAGGGTCAGATCCTCCGTGGAGTAAATTAGGGAGATAGCCCATTTTGCATCAGCTGGAGGAAAGCCAAGCCGTGCCTTAAATTTTTAAAGAGAAAGCAGAATTTTCTGCAATCTGGGGTCGATCTGGGGCTTGTGCTATTTTATTCTACTAGATTTTTTTTCTTTACCACCTCAGGTATAGCAGTTACCTACGATGCAGATATATTACCAAAATCACATCACCTTTCACAGCACCCAGCAGTGGCTCCCCCGCTTATGCTGATGTGTAAAGACAGAGTTTGGAAGATATTTCAGTGCTAGTAGCCACATCTGTTGTTTTGTTGCTTAATGATTTGTAGTTAGCCAAAATAATAGAGAGCAGGCAGACCTTTTTAATGTTGGCTTGCTTGACATGAGCCTATCTGAGTCAAAATGTTTATTCTGCGGTCCTCCCGCTAGCTCTGGAAATTCATGTATCTATATGTATTTGCGTGTTTTGCTTGACTAGGCACAAATTATGCTCTCAACTGGAAATATCACAAGTGTAAATAATTTGGAGATGTAAGTGTCTGAGTGAAACTCATGTAAAAGCTATTTGTTTTATGGATTTTGATCTCCAAAGTTTAAAATATGAGCAAACTTTTCATTAAGGGTTTTGCCATTTGTTTGAACACTCCTGTAGTAATTGGAAATGCAACAATTGTTTAAAAGTGGCATTGTCCATGAAAAGATTTAGTGAGGGATGAAGAAATTTCTTGAACCTAAAGACATAATCTGGTGATCCAATTCTCCCCACTGTGTCCATTCCCGTGAAACTCCATTTACTTTCTCCTCTCCGTCACCAGCTCCCCGCATCCCACCTAGCCAATCCTCTAGGTTTCCCACATTGTTTCCCCTTTTGTCTTTTCAGTCCAAACAGAAGAACAACAGACAAGGTTTCGAAGGGCAGGGAGCATCAGGGGCTGGAAGAGAATGGCTAAGATGAGGGTCAGAGTCCTAGCCCTACTGCCAACAGTTACCAGGGTTTGTGCTGCCTGGCTGGGCAGTGTTCAAAGACTTTGCTGGGCTTTGTTCCACTGTGTAGGGATTAGGCCTGGCGGTCTGAGAATTTGCCTTCTAATTAAAAAGGATAAAAGATAGAAGTAGCATTAGACTAAAACATAGCAGTGATACTTCACAGGCTTTTTTTTTTTTTTTTCCTTTTTTTTTCTTAGTCACAAGACAACACACGAAGTTGTCAGGTTGTTTTATTTCTTTTGTTTTCTTTGCGTATTAAAAAAAAAAAAATCATAATAAAGACAGGGGAGGGGAGGAGGAAAAGTTTTGAAACTCTTCCCAGCTGTTCCATATGGTGAGTGAAGGCTGAATTTTGTGCACGACTTCTGTGCTCTCTGCGGCAATTTTGCTAGCTGACTATTGCATTTATTGACGAGGATTACCCCAGCTCCCGATCCCATTCTTTAATGCTGTACCAAAAGGTGAGGGAATTCCCCACGTCATTCTCCCTGGCCAAAGGGGTCTGAAAGAAACCTGAATTTCTTCTTACACAGCCTTCCCTTTTATTCCTTTCTCTTAGGACTTTTAGGCAAACTCAAGAACAGGTACAAACCCTCCCCAAATTTACTGGGACATATTATTTTACTCGTGCAATGTGAGAAATGCCAGGGGCTGCATCCAGACAGCCATTGCTTATAAAGCCCATTTAATCACACTTAAAAATCATGTGTTTTGGGAAGGAACTTGAGGCCAAATCCCCGCAAGCTGCTACTTGTGTGAGTAATCCTGTCTCCCGCAAAAGCCCTTTTCGGGGCAGCCGCCAGCATCCAGCCCCACGCAGGACGCCGAGGACGGGCGTAAATCCAGGGTCTGCCAGCGCAACAAGGGCTGCTGGAAGAAATCCCTGCCGGGTACAACTCCATCTGCCTCCAAACATCATCCCGGGCTCTATGGACGCGCCCTCGGCACCAGCCGGTGCACGGGGCGGCTGCGAGGACACCGCTGTTACCCTGCGAGAGGAGCCGAGGTGAGCGGTTGCGTAAGGGCCGCTGATGGGATTATATAAATTGCTTTTCAGAAGGGGAAAAAAAAAAAAAAAAAAAAAGAGGCGGTAGGAGTTTCGTGGAAGACTTCAGAAGCTTTCAAAGCGGCAGAGCTCGGATTGCACACGAGGATAAAGGAATGCCCTTTTGTTCCCACACATCTCCTGTTACGTCACGAGGAGCTGGGTTTCTTCTGAATTTGGGCTGAATTTGCATGTGGTAAATAATTTGGAAGAGACAACAGGCTGGGTGAAAATAACTCACGGCAGAGAGTTGTTGCGCTTCGTAATACAGGATCCTGATGGGAAAGCGTTTCTAACAGGAAAGTGTTTTTATTCGTTACATTTTTGCACAAGTTTTCTTTCCTCCAAGATAGTAAAGATCATATTTACCCTACACAATAATGTGAGAAGCAGGGAGAAGACTTGCAGCATTGCTTGGGCAAACATGTTGTTGTCTTCAACAAAAATAAGCACTGTTAGACCGCTGTGAGTTAGCTTGAAAGCAATACTAATGTGGCAAATTATCCCATTGATTTTAGGCAGGGTTCTTCATTGATTTTTGCTTAAAAAACTGGTAGTATGATACAGCCCAGTGTGGCTAACTTCTTAATACCAGTGCACTTGTAAAAGGTTACAAACGGGCTTGTGTCCCTGCGATTCTGCTCAGATTTAGGGACATGGAAATTTAACAAAATCTGTGTGCTGCCTTCCAGATACCAGTGTGTGAAAGGAAACCAGATCTTCTTCGGTGGATTTGGAAGCACACAGGTTCAATATCTCCCCAGGACGACATTCCTTGCTCCCTCCAGGCCTGTGGCCACCTCCTCACAGCCCCTGCCTCCTCCCCAGCAAGAAGATGCAGGATCAGGCCATGCATCGGTGCTGCAAGCCCTCTGGTATCGATTTATGCACGGAACACTGCTGCAGAGAGGCCGAAGTAAAGGCAAAGGTCTGCTCCTGTCTTGTTCCCCAGAAGATGGGTGATGACTGGGAGGGGGCTCCCAGTTTGCCCCATTTTTGGGCTCAGTCAGGGGAGCTCAGATGGCTTTTTTGGCTAGTTTTGGTGTGAGGATAAGGGATGAAAACCCCTCAGAGGTTTTATGCTCCGCGCATCCCCTTAAAACAAATTAAGGAAAGGATTTTACCATTCATCTTCTATAGGACAAGGGAAGAGATGCAGGGCATAAAGAGAATTTTTTTTGTATTTAAACGGGGAATCAGAAAAACAATTTTATTTCCAAAGTGTGCTAAAAGCACTGAGCACACTCTGGATCTGCTGGAAGCCCCAAGGGACGTGTGCGCACGAGGGCTGTTTCCCTGTTCTCGTCCCTTATTCACCAAGGGAAGGAGATGATCCGAGGGGGCTTTATATTTGAAAGAACACTCCTAATATTTGCATTATTGTCAACGAAAATATTTTTAAAGGCCAAACGAATATTCATTTATATTTATTTGCTTAATCTAATGATCTATTGTGATTCTCCCTTTCATCTATTCTTCCCTTGATGAGTGTGTGGCGCTCCCATTAAGATTAATAGCGGTTTCACATGCACAGTCAGGGGAGATTAGACCCCTGCCCCGGCCTCCTGCCAGCCCCATGTATGTCTTTGGATTCAAGCTCCGAACCCTCACTGATGTCAGTGAAAGCACCATGTGTAGAGAAAGGCCCAATCCTGCCGGGGGCTGAGCATCCCCCTGGCCAGCTGAGGCATTCAGAAGCGGTGGGGCACGGCGTCTCCCAAAACACATTTATTATGCTGCGAGTCCCGGCTGCCTGGGGAGCATATGTTTATGTGGGGTTACTGTTTATGTGAGCACGAGGGTGATTTTAGGGCAGAGCAGCCTAGAAGAGCATATGGGGACGAGGGTGGGGTGCACTGGAGCTGTTTTCCAGCAAAATAAGACCCATAAAAATTGCCCCTGAATGCAGATATTAGCAACCTTCTATGCAAAGTTGTCTCTATGCACAGAAAATAATTTGGGGGACCACTTCTTTCTGGTCATACACTGTGAAATATCTCTGCCATCACACAGATTGGCCGAGAGATATACGTGAGCCACCTGGTTTTAAAAATTAAATATAATAAATTGTGCTTCTCTGCTGTGCAGGGTCTGCTCCAAAGCCCTGGCATGAGAGACCTCCCGTCGGCTTCAGTGGGATTCGGAGCAGGGCTTTTCTTCCAGCGGCATGAGAAATGCTTTTGTTGCAAGCTGGGATCCCAGTCTTGCCAGCATTTCTGCCTGCAAGAGGCAAAAAGCTTTTGAATAGTCCTGGTGCAAAAAGCTGCTCCCAGGTGCTGCAGGGTTTGCAGCACCTGAGCAGACGAGGTTTGCGCTGTGCACAGGGTCCAATTTAAGACAACACACGTGGTTTTCTGTTGCTGCCTGCTGCATTTGCAACATCTTTCCTTTTGCAGGAGTTTACCAATATATCCTGTTACATCCTGACCTCGACAGAATACGTATGCTATGCTCATACCACGGAAAACCTTCTTCTCCCATTTCTGAGGTGCATGGTAATTCCAGGAAAAGCCACTGATGTGGCCTCGTGCCTCAGTTTCCCCAGGCACAGAAGGTGTGTGGCAAGACCTTTGGCTTTCCAGCAGTACTATAACACGTAAGTGAAACGTGTTTAAAGCTTTTTTTGAGGAAAAAGACATAAAGGGCATTTATAAAGCTGTTTGTCAGACTACTTCCAACATTTGTCTGAACTATCTCATAGTAACACTTACTAATTTTTACTACTAATAATTTTTGCAGTCTTTAACAGAAGCATCTTTATGGGGATTCGGCAAGACTAGGGCACTCTTTCTGCCCCCAACGTATAAGCAGCCCCCAAGGACTGAGTAGCGCCAAGATCCAGCCTAAGCAACGTGACCAAAGTCAGACGTACAGAGCACAGGAGAGCCAAAAAGTGAGCAGAAGTCAGAGGCTAGCATGGAAACTGCTATGCCATCTGTCCTCTCTGCTTGCTCGAAAGACACTTTGCAATTAGGGTATGCCTGAGTGTATGACATTGTTTTCTTGCACTGCATTCAGGCTCCGTTCTCGCCTGGTGTAATGAACTCATTATTGATCTGTGGGGCTTCCCCTTGGAGCTGCTGTACCTTTCACAGCACATAGCCTACATTCGGGCTATAAAATGGATATTCGTGTCATGCTATCTATATCACAATACCTGTCATATGTTATGATACACTGGATAACCATCTCCTGCCAATATTTACAGGTAGCTTTCAAAGTAAACATTTCAATAGCTCCTATTTAAATATGACTATCGCTGTTTACAGTATCAGACATTGCATCTATTTGATCGATTGGATAGATAAATAGGTAAATTATGAATACGCCCATCTACCTCATGCCTTCCGGAACATTTGTATGACAGTATTTCTTATTTTGGACTTTCTAATAAGTAATAATAATATTAATAATAAAAATAATAATAAAATGCATTTAATTGCTGCAATTTATGGTCATGGCTCGGGAGATGTTTTAATAAGAGAAAATAATCCGTAGAATTTCAGTTATTTCAGTAAACACTTGGAACGGGTACTTTAATCTCTCCAAGATCATCGTCCTTGTTCTAAGTACAAGTTCCTAAAAAGCCTGTGTTGTGATTTGCTTTTATTTTCATTTTTGGCTTAAGCAGTAGGCTTGAAAGTGGCAGCTCTGAAAACAGATTTCTTTATCCAGAAGCCAGTTTGGAGACCGTCCACACAGGCTGCTATTCTAAGGCACCATTTCGAAGACTGCCATCTCTACGATGGCATATGAGATGTAATTTAGTCTCTGTGTTAATTTAGCCCAGGGTCTCTCCTGAACAGAGAAGACTGGCCGTGCCAGATTGTGTTAAACTGGGGATGGCGCTTTTGTGATACGGACAACTGTCTACCAGGGATTGAGCTGAGACCACCAAACTACTTTCATTTAGATTCTCAATTTAGTCTTGAACCAAGGTCAGAAGGTAAATAGCCAGGGCTTTATCTTCCCAGCCAAGCTCCTGGTAGAGGGTCTCTTTGAAGTGGAGTGTGATCACTGGCGGTTTCAGAACTAATGTCCAAGACAGTGATGTATAATACATTTGCTTCCATTTTACATCTGCTGGTATGATGGCAGGTTAATTTAAGTACAGTTTCCCAACAAAGGAGCATTTCTGCCCATTCGTAGACTTGAAAAAAAAAATCTGAAATTAACTCAAAATGCCCTTTTGACACCCCCAAATATATACGTGGCTTTTTTCTTTGTTTGTTTAGTGGTGTTTTTTTTTTTTATTATTATTATTTTATTTTTATTTTATTTTTTTCTACTGCTTTGAATGTCCATTGCTTTGGGTCTGATCCTGCTCTTATTGGAGTCAATGGCACCATTCGCATTTGCTTCAATGAGCGAGACACTTTGAAGATGCTCCCTACGCTGGCTGGTGTTTGTGGCTGCACACCACCAGAGGTCAGAGGGAAGGAGATTTCTATTTGCAGGGGGCAAATTTTCTGCCATGACACAACAATAGTGGAGTTAGATGGACCCACTGCTCATGCAGATCCTGCACTCTCTACTTAAGCCAGTCAAGCCACAAGCCCTGTGCAAAGGGATGCAGTTTTGGGTATCTGGTGATGCTCATTTCAGAAGTCTGTGACATTTCTGTATTGGCCCATTCACTTGTACCAATGCATTTGTATTTCTTTAAGGATCTGGGTTCAAAACGCTGAATGTTCCAGCAAGATTTATTCCCAGATCAGCTCCCTAATCCAAGTCACATCATTTCTCTCCAAAAATCATTGCCAGTACAGGTACTTGTCTATGTGGAAATACCCTTTCTCTTCCAACTACGCTGCAAAACTCCTGCAGACTGATTCCCCTCCCCAGTCATGTGCCATGAGGACTACATTTCGTGTAGCTCCCCATCACAGCAATGCAGCCATCCTCCTGCTTGATGGCCCCTTGCACCAGATGTTTCTGCATCTGGTCCGGGAGGTCCCCGAGCAGGAGCAGACAATGTCACTGGACTGTGTCTCAAGCTGGAGCAGCAGGAGGCTTTGTACACTTCTTTGGCACCAAAAAATATCTGTAGGGTTATTTCCCACACTCACAAAAAGCATCTGGGAAATGTCTACCCTGTGGTGGGGTGCCACAGCAAGGAGAAGAGCCCACGTCCAGCCAAGCAATGACTCCAGTAACATGGAAAAGGGAGTAAAGGAAGGGTGAGCAGGAGGTGCCTTCAGAAAAAGTCATCACCCATGTGTAGGGAGGACACCAGGTGGCTGCAGCTCATATTTTTCCTGCAAAGGGACGTGGCAGAGTGTAACTGTTCAGTGCCACTGTCTCAGAGCAAGTTGCTGCTGATCAGCCATGTGCCTGCCCAGCTCCCACCTCAGCCTGGTTCTCTGCATTGGCATCCCAAGGTGGAGGATCAGGGTTTGCGTGAAAGGGAATTGGAACCGCTACCATTTCTACCTTTCATATTAGCGTTTTACCAGGAAGGGCTGCTGCAGAAGTGGACCTTTATCAAAATACCCCTTTTTCTTTTTTTCATCAAAGCTTCTCACTGAGTACACCTGAAGTGTTTGTTTCATGCCACAATTTCTTGATTAAAAGAGAGCCAGATTTCACCTCACTGGGTCTGAAGTTTTATGACTAGCCAAGATGTGGACTGGAAAGGAAACAAAGCCCTGCAAACTCCAGCTAGTGTGCCCAGGAGATGATGTATGCCATGCAGCACCCACGCTTCCCAACACCCAGATACAATTCCTGACACCACATTTAAGCACAGTAGGATGAAGTTTTACTTTATTAATACTGGTGAACACATTGTAAGGGATGGATAAAATGGGTTTCTGTCCAGATGCATCCAAAAAATTGGCACTTCTTCATTAGACAACAAATCCACAGAAAAACAAGGCTGAGAAGCACATTAAGAAGCCATCTAGTCCATTCCTCTGCCCCAGGGCAGGGTCACCTGTATTTTTCAGGGTGATGTTTGTCTAACACACGGTAAAAAGCCCTCACAACCCCTGCAGGCAGTCTGTCCCAGCACTGAACTATCTCTATGCATGGAAAGTGCTTCTTAATGTCTAAGCTCCACCTCAGGGCTGCACCTGATGCCCTTTCCTCCTTGCCCTAACCCCTCGGACATGGAGAGCAGACTCACCCACCTCGCAACAGCTCTGGACACGTTTGACAACTGCTGTCATCTCATCTCTCCTTTCGTGACTCTGCTCCAAGCTAAACTTGCCAAGATTTTTCCCATTTTGATCCTCTGCCCCAGTGTGGCTGTGGTTCCTCACCCAAATCCTCACTCTCTTCCATCCACACCACGCCGTAGAGGTAGGGCAGATCCCTGATGTCTCCATGTAGGACAATCTCCTCTTTTGACACAGGTTATTGATAACCTGTTTCTGGTGAGATAATCCGGCCAAATCATACCCAAATTACAGAATATTTATTTAAAGATTATTCTACTGTTTCGCACCTCTTCCTTCTTGACAAATCTGCTTTGACTATCAGGATTGTGCACGATCTGTGTTGCTTATTATTTATATCACAGTATGATCAGTTCCACCCTGTGACTTAGACATTTAAGAAAAGACATCCCTGCTAAAAAAAATGCATGATCGCAATCTTAGGAAAACTCCTGAGAGTAGCAGAAAATAAATGCAGAAGAAGGACTGATCCATGATTATAGAAGGCCTACATTTCAGTCTCATCAGTGCTAGGACTTGCCAGTGTGGTCTTCGAAAAATCAGCTCCTTCTGGGGAAGATTTGCACCCCTTGTTTTGGGGTCACCAGGACAGGCGTGTATGATGCTGCTTGGGAAAAGGGAAAAGTTCTCCCTCCTTCAGGTGCTCTGAACATCCCTGCTTCTACCCAGAAACTGTACAGGGGGCTTAAGTTAGGTGCCTACAGCAGGCAGTGTGCCTACAGCCTGCGACATCCCTGGTGGGAATTCCCCATCTGTAACAAAGGAGGCAATTTCTGCCTAACAGTTGGCTGCGAGGGAAGAATTAATAAGCTGAAGAAGACGAGGCACTCCGATAAACAACCGGACACCGTGAAGGGCTGTGCCGGGTCACCGCTCTCCAGCTGGGGGTAGCAATCCCGCAGACCCCCCAGTGCACTTGGAGCACGTGTTTGACCAGACCCCTGACCACCCGGCCGCCCCCCTTCTCGGGGTGCCAAGGCTTGTCACATCTTGTGGCTGTCATCCCCAAAGAGACAGATGTTGAAGTCACGGCGTGTCTACGCTGTGGTGCAGAGCCACCCAAGCTGGCTTCATGCCTGCTAGCTGCAGCAGTGGAAGGAGAGGGCTATCGAACAGCTTATTAATGAAGCAAAGCCACTTCCACAGTCCAATTAATATACCCGCATAAATTTGGCATAAGTAGCTTTTTCACCACCCATAATTAGAAGGTCCTTGGCTAGATGATGCTGGAGGTGACAGGGAGAGGCAGGCCCAACACATCCTTGACTGCAAGATGGATAATGGGATCCAGTACCTAGAAACTGAACTTAGACTGGTCGAGCGTTATTTTGCCTGTCTGAATTTCCTCCTGGTTGGCTCTTGGCTCTCAGAAGCACCAGGCCAACAAACACTTCCACGCTCTGGATCTAGGGCAGGAATGGCTCACTGAGATAAAGAGGGAATTAGGAAGTAATTAGTGACCAGAATAAATGGCCAAGCATTGCAGTGGAGTCTCCACTGGTGGAGATTTTCAGCCCAAGAAAGGGTACTCCTCCAAGTGAGATTCTCCAATGCAAACACGCATTAATCCACAGACATCTTCAAAGTGCATGAAACAGCAAGGCAGACTAGACCAGCACAGTTTGTCCCCCTAGCTTTTAAATCTGTGACTCCCCATCTACCCAGACCCCACAGAGCTTCCTTCTCCACAACAAGTAGCACCAGCCTAGCACACACACATGTACCAATTCTCTTCCACAAGAACCATAAAAAGATGCAGACCTTCCAAAAATACACGTGTCTGTGCCCACCATTTCAAAATGCAGCCATCTGATGGCATCTGCAGACCAGATCAGGCATTTTGGCTGCTCATAGCAAAAGAAAAGCGAAATGGGATCCAAAATAGCCATGCTGCTCCATGGAGAGTTGTCAGCACCAGCCAGGAGGGAATATTTGCTAGTAAGGAGGTGCTCAGGACCCTCCTCTGGGATCCAGGAGACATCAGCTCACAAGCCATATATCCCATCTGGGCTCAGAGAACCTGATGCCCATTTTCTAGCCAAGAAAAAGCAAATATGGATTTGTAAACCTGGGTTCGAAAGATAGCAGCATGGTGCTTATATAAACTGCACAGCTTGGTGTTTAAGAAACTCAGGAACATGGCTTTGCTCTCCTTCTCAGCCTGAACATCTCCTATGTCCTCCCAGTGTCCCAGAGGCTTCAGCAACACACTGTCCTCCCATGGAAACTGGGCCACCATGTGGATGGGTCTGCAGAAACCTTCCAGTATGAGTAAAAGCCACCATCTGGTCACAGCTTAGCACAGGCACTTGAGAAGAAAGCTCTAAAAACCTGGTGGTGGACTCTTTCCAGGGCTCTCACACGGCCCATAAAACACTCTTTGTTTTCGAACCTGCTGGTTTTGAATGCAGCAGTGCCTGGTGGTGGACTTGGAGGATAGGACAGCTGGTAGGACAGCAGATGAGAATTGGTGTAAGTGCTTTGTGTCAAGCAGGAATATCGGTCCACACCAGATGAAGATCTGTCCTTAAATTTTGGTACAGATGAGCATGGACCAAGTCAGAGCCAAGCAAACTTGACTCTTCCAGTCCAGATCCCACACAAACCAAACCAGTGGTATGGCTCTTACTGAGGATCAGACTGACCCAAGCCCCTGCGAGTTGCATGACTCTCAAAAAGACTGCTGCTAAATCCAAACTGTGAAATTGGGACTTGGCCCTAGACCAAGCCAACGGCTTGGTTGGACTGGGAAAAAAAAAAAAAAAAAAAAGACACTGAGAAATGAGTTATCTGCTCCTTTCCATGGAAATATTTTCCAAGGTCTCAGCCTCTGCTTTTCAAATCTTTATCACTTGGTATAAAATAATAATATAAATAATATATATTTAAAAAGAAGAAGAAGAAAAATCAAACAGTAGTGTTCTAGAAATATATAAAGGACTTTTACAGATGGTGCACAGAAAGCTTTCTTTGATCAAAAGGGCAGATTTATAGTGAAGGACCCAATCTTGTGCACCACCTCTCTCTCTAAAATTCAGCCTTCACGTATTTCTTCTCCTCCCTGCCTGCCTCTGTATTCCTCCCACCCATCAAGAAAAATTGGGAAATCCCATGAAAGTGAACTCTGAAGTTGCAGTATGAGTCCTGTTATGCAGCCAGTTCAACAGACACACACGCACACACACACAAAGGAAGCCATGGGAATTTCTTCAGAAATTCAGCAGCGCTGGTGCCACACAGTCACTGGGATGCAAAGATACAGCAGAACTACGGTACATCATCCAGGCACTTTTTTAAACGTGCCTGGAAGAGATGGCAGGGATTTCTCTAAACAGTGTTGAATTTAAATCTGAGACACAAGGTTTGGTGAAAAGGATTGCTATTTTTAATACCCACAGTTTTCTTGTGCGATTCCAGCTCTCTAAGACCCTAAGACCTTTAAATTCCATCTAGTGTCTATCACATGCCATTGAATTGGCATGTTTGCAAATTGCATGCAGTGAGATCCTTCCATACCAGCAGCTCTGTCTCAGATTCCCCACCATCCCTGCCAAACTAGTATTGCCTGCACATTTTTTTCATCTTTTCATTGAGTTCTGTGTGTCAGCCAACACATTCTTTAGAATAGGCTTCAGTAGGCATGGTAACTGGTTCCTGGTTGCAAGCTGCCTTATGCATTTGCTCCCGTTTCTTTCTGGATAATTTCCCCCCCTCCTTCTTCTTAGGTGAGGACTTAAAACGTGTTTAGCGTTATCCGTTCCATCTGTTGTGTTTGCGATAAATAACCTAGATATAATAAAAAGTCCTAATTGAGGTAGTGATGCGGTGAATAAGCAAAGCTTGTTCATCGGGACTGGGAATCTGGACTGTTGATAGCTGCAGGTACCTCGGGGCTGCTCAGCCTGACTGCTATGTTGACTTTGTCTAATTGCAGGGGAGGAGCTAGAAAAGCAGTGAAGGGCAGTGGCACACACAGCAGGATAGCTGAAAAATACTGGCATAGCCACGCAGAGCTAAACAAACTGACTGACAAAGCTCTTGGCGTATTATTAAAAAATCTGGCAAAATGCTCATCTCTT